>NW_023260028.1:14013-27605 GCF_009762535.1 Notolabrus celidotus
CTTCTGGTCTGAAGGACTTCCTCTGGCTTGAAGTGGTGCTGGTTTAGTGGATCAGTGTGAGGAGCAGCAGCAGGTGTTTGTGCTCCTGTCCTCAGAGTCTCACCTGTTGTTTGTTGTCCTGCAGGTTCATCGCCGTGTCCATTCCTCTGAAGTACAACCGGAAACACGTGGACCACCGTCAGCTGGTCCTGCTGTCGGCCACCTGGCTGCTGGCCCTCGCCGTGGCCTCGCCCGTCATCTTCGGCATCAACAACGTTCCTCACCGCGACCCCAGCGAGTGCAAACTGGAGGACAACACCTATGTGGTTTACTCCTCCGTCTGCTCCTTCTTCATCCCCTGCCCCATCATGCTCCTCCTCTACGTGGGGGTCTTCAGGGGTCTGCAGCACTGGGAGGAGGCCCGGAAGCACAAACTGCGCAGCAGCATCGAGGCCTGCAGGAAGCTGCAGCACGCCGCCATCGCCGCCGCCGCCCTCCCCCCGCTGACGGGCACCATACCCGGGCCGCTGCCGCTGCCTCTGCCCCGGATCATCGAGAGGGACCTGGCCCAGTGTCGGCTGGACGACACGGACGATGACATGCTGCAGGAGATCCCGTACCCGCGACAGTACAGAGAGAACTCGGTTCCCACGCTGACGCTCAGCGATCAGCTGACCAGGAGGAAACGCGCAAAGATCAACAACCGCGAGAGGAAGGCCATGAAGGTGCTTCCTGTCGTAGTGGGTGAGTGTTCAAGTTCTCCTCCAATCAGAGCTCAGAGAGGCTGATGCTGGGTGTGTCAGGTCTAGGATCAGAGGATCACCGTTCTCTGTGTGTCCCTGCAGGTTGCTTCCTGTTTTGCTGGACCCCGTTCTTCGTGGTCCACACGACGCGAGCCGTCTGTCTGAGCTGCACCATCCCTCACGGCCTGATGAGCGCCGTCACCTGGCTCGGCTACGTCAACAGCGCCCTCAACCCCGTCATCTACACCGTCTTCAACGCCGAGTTCAAGAAGTTCTTCAAGAAGTGTTTCCGCAGCGTCTGCTGAGGACATCCCTGTCCTGGACTCCGGACTCTGCTGTGATCTCTGGACCTCTGTGCAGAGCTCCTGCAGAGCTCCAGGAGGGCTCCAGGAGGGCTCCAGGAGGGCTCCAGCAGAGCTCCAGCAGAGCTCCAGCAGGGCTCCAGCAGAGCTCCAGCAGGGCTCCAGCAGGGCTACAGCAGAGCTCCAGCAGGGCTACAGCAGAGCTCCAGCAGAGCTCCAGCAGAGCTCCAGCAGGGCTCCAGCAGGGCTCCAGCAGAGCTCCAGCAGAGCTCCAGCAGGGCTCCAGCAGGGCTCCAGCAGGGCTCCAGCAGAGCTCCAGGAGGGCTCCAGCAGAGCTCCAGCAGGGCTCCAGCAGGGCTCCAGCAGGGCTCCAGCAGAGCTCCAGCAGGGCTCCAGGAGGACTCCAGGAGGGCTCCAGCAGAGCTCCAGCAGGGCTCCAGCAGAGCTCCAGCAGAGCTCCAGCAGGGCTCCAGCAGAGCTCCAGCAGGGCTCCAGCAGAGCAGTGTCACACACATGGAATAGATGCTTTCTGTTTCCTGCAGAGCGTTGGACTCTGTCCGAGTCAGCGTCAGTCTGCACACCTGAGCTCTGAACCCTCACAGACCCTCACGGACCTTCAGTGTTGTCTGTCTGGTTTAGCTGATCCTGCAGAAACTGTGAGGAACCAGAACCAGCTCCAGGAGACTCTGACAGAGAGGACTTTTCTTTAGACAGGAGCCTCGGACTGTCACTGACCCCCATGAACTGAGCTCGGCTGTTTGAACAGGAACCAGAACAAACACTCACCTTAAAGACGGAGGATTAAACACCGCCTCAGAGCTGAGAACAAGAACCCAATAAAACTAGGTTCAAATCCGTCCTCTGGCGTCCTGCTCGTTTTGTGTCTTTCTGTAGTTTTTCTTCAGCATCACATCCTCCTCTGCCTCGAGGCTCGTCTGACTCGAAACACAGTCTGTATCATACAAGTACAACAAGACACCTCCACAAAGAGAGCCCCCCCTGCTGGCTGTCTGCTGTATAGCTCATAAGCCCCGCCTCCTCCATGTAAACAGATGGGACATGGGTCAAAGTGTAAAATCAAACACAGGTCAAAGAAATGTTTGTCAGACATGGTTTCTGTCGTTAGAGTTCTCATCACTCTGGTTTCTGTCTCAGTGTTCATGTTTCTGTTCAATCTCATGAAGACGGATCAGTTTAGATCGGACTCTTCAGACACAAAGACAGAATTCTAGAACTAAAGGTATCTAACCTGTGCTGAGGGACACCTGCAGAGACCATCAGCTGACTGTCCCCCTCTGCTGTGATCTCTAGACCTCTGCTGTGATCTCTGGACCTCTGCTGTGATCTCTAGACCTCAGGTGTGATCTCTAGACCTCTGCTGTCATCTCTAGACCTCTGCTGTGATCTCTAGACTTCTGCTGTCATCTCTGGATCTCTACTGTGATCTCTAGACCTCTGCTGTCATCTCTAGACCTCTGCTGTGATCTCTGGACCTCTGCTGTGATCTCTGGACCTCAGGTGTGATTTCTAGACCTCAGGTGTGATCTCTGGACCTCAGGTGTGATCTCTAGACCTCTGTTGTGATCTCTGGACCTCTGCTGTGATCTCTGGACCTCTGCTGTCATCTCTAGACCTCTGCTGTGATCTCTGGACCTGAGGTGTGATCTCTGGACCTCAGGTGTGATCTCTGGACCTCAGGTGTGATCTCTGGACCTGAGGTGTGATCTCTAGACCTCTGCTGTGATCTCTGGACCTCAGGTGTGATCTCTAGACCTCTGCTGTGATCTCTAGACCTCAGGTGTGATCTCTGGACCTGAGGTGTGATCTCTAGACCTCTGCTGTGATCTCTGGACCTCAGGTGTGATCTCTAGACCTCTGCTGTGATCTCTGGACCTCTGCTGTGATCTCTAGACCTCTGCTGTGATCTCTAGACCTCTGCTGTGATCTCTGGACCTCTGCTGTGATCTCTAGACCTCAGGTGTGATCTCTGGACCTCAGGTGTGATCTCTGGACCTCAAGTGTGATCTCTGGACCTGAGGTGTGATCTCTGGACCTGAGGTGTGATCTCTGGACCTGAGGTGTGATCTCTGGACCTCAGGTGTGATCTCTGGACCTGAGGTGTGATCTCTGGACGTCAGGTGTGATCTCTGGACCTGAGGTGTGATCTCTAGACCTCACTGAGGATCTGAACAGGAGCAGCTGTCAGCACAGTGAGTCCTCTGGCTCCCCCTGCTGGTCAGCTTCCTGTTTACAGAGCTGAGGTGTGTTTAAAGACTGACTGTGACGGTATGTTCATGTCGAGGTGATAAATCCTCTCTGCTGACCTGAAGCTCATCACGGCACCACACGAGGATCCATCCGCCGCTGAAAGTAGTCCCCGCATAACGCTCCCCTCCCTCTTCTTCACGGACTCTTCAGCGTGGTTGGAAAGACTTTCTCAGAAGCTTTGTTAGAGATAAATATCTTTTTATTCATATCTGTAAAGTTTCCCATGAAACCAAAGCTGCTGAAGAAACATGACGATCAGCTGATCCTGAAATAAAACACAACAAATATAAACTCAGAGCTGCTGAGTCACCGAGCACCAGGCGAGGCTTCCTCTCTGCTGAGTTAGAACCACGTTAGTCTGAGGATCATGTTTGTTAAACTACAGATCCTCATGATCCAGTCTGTGGGCTCATCAGACGGTCTGCGGCGTGCAGACGGTCTGCGGCGTGCAGACGGTCTGCGGCGTGCAGACGGTCTGCGGCGTGCAGACGGTCTGCGGCGTGCAGACGGTCTGCGGCGTGCAGACGGTCTGCGGCGTGCAGACGGTCTGCGGCGTGCAGACGGTCTGCGGCGTGCAGACGGTCTGCGGCGTGCAGACGGTCTGCGGCGTGCAGACGGTCTGCGGCGTGCAGACGATGAGGTCACACCTGAGGTTGCTGCAGTGACTCAGTCACTCCTCCGGTTTGGTGGCGGCCTGCAGATAAAAAGAAAAACAAACATCACTGTCAAAAACCTGTCCTCCAGTCTTTATGAAAACTTTACAGGACGATCATCAAACATGAGACCGCATCAGGACTGATCCATCATCAGGCCCCGACTCTCTGCACTTTGACCACAGAGACTCTCTGCACTTTGACCACAGAGACTCTCTGCACTTTGACCACAGAGACTCTGTACTTTGACCACAGAGACTCTGCACTTTGACCACAGAGACTCTCTGCACTTTGACCACAGAGACTCTCTGCACTTTGACCACAGAGACTCTGCACTTTGACCACAGAGACTCTGCACTTTGACCACAGAGACTCTGCACTTTGACCACAGAGACTCTGCACTTTGACCACAGAGACTCTCTGCACTTTGACCACAGAGACTCTCTGCACTTTGACCACAGAGACTCTCTGCACTTTGACCACAGAGACTCTGCACTTTGACCACAGAGACTCTGCACTTTGACCACAGAGACTCTCTGCACTTTGACCACAGAGACTCTCTGCACTTTGACCACAGAGACTCTCTGCACTTTGACCACAGAGACTCTGCACTTGGACCACAGAGACTCTGCACTTTGACCACAGAGACTCTCTGCACTTTGACCACAGAGACTCTCTGCACTTTGACCACAGAGACTCTGCACTTTGACCACAGAGACTCTGCACTTTGACCACAGAGACTCTCTGCACTTTGACCACAGAGACTCTGCACTTTGACCACAGAGACTCTGCACTTTGACCACAGAGACTCTGCACTTTGACCACAGAGACTCTCTGCACTTTGACCACAGAGACTCTGCACTTTGACCACAGAGACTCTGCACTTTGACCACAGAGACTCTCTGCACTTTGACCACAGAGACTATGCACTTTGACCACAGAGACTCTGCACTTTGACCACAGAGACTCTCTGCACTTTGACCACAGAGACTCTCTGCACTTTGACCACAGAGACTCTCTGCACTTTGACCAGAGACTCTCTGCACTTTGACCACAGAGACTCTGCACTTTGACCACAGAGACTCTCTGCACTTTGACCACAGAGACTCTCTGCACTTTGACCACAGAGACTCTGCACTTTGACCACAGAGACTCTGCACTTTGACCACAGAGACTCTGCACTTTGACCACAGAGACTCTCTGCACTTTGACCACAGAGACTGTGGTCTCTTTGACCACAGAGACTCTGCACTTTGACCACAGAGACTCTGCACTTTGACCACAGAGACTCTGCACTTTGACCACAGAGACTCTCTGCACTTTGACCACAGAGACTCTGCACTTTGACCACAGAGACTCTGCACTTTGACCACAGAGACTCTGCACGCTCGTCCTCTCTGACTCAGCAGAGCGCCAGTGTTTACATGTAAAGATGAATAAAGTAATCATTCAGTTTTGATCTTTGGTAAACAGTCCGGACAGCGATGCTCACCTGAGACCTGAAACCAGAACTCAAACTCACCGTCTGACCTCCGGCCGCCATCAGAGCGTCGAGCTCCTGACTCCAGCCTAGGGCGTCGACTAGAGCTTGGACGCCACCGACGACGTCACCCAGCTGAACGATGTCCTGAGGCCGCCGGCGCCAGGCAAACGGACCCACCAGATCCCGGTTTATGAGCAGGCGAGGGACGGAGCTCCTCACGGCTCCTGCCAGGCTGGCGAACGGCTCCACCTGCAGGATGAAGAGGAAACAGCAGCAGGTCTGAAGAGCACGCCGTCATCATCACAGGTGAGGAGTCATCACCAGACGGTACTTGCCTCACCTCCAGAGACGTCCCCATGACCACCAGCAGGTCCGCCACAGGGAAGTCTGTCAGGTACCTAAGGAAGTGGCGAGGAAGCTCCTCCCCGAAGAACACGATGTCAGGCTTCACCACACCTGTACAGGTGGAGCACCGCGGGACCGCCCCGCTCATCACGTCAGGCTGGGAACACAGAGACCACGTGGAACATTAGACCCTCAGAGAGAGAGAGCAGGTCTCTGAGAGCAGTGTGACGAACTGCTGGAAGATAATCGGCCTCAGATTAAACAGAGTCAGATTAACATCAGCCGTCGCTCCAAGAGGTCAAACGGATAAAACTGATGGACGGGTTCGAATCTGATTATTAGCCCCTCATGAGACGGTAACTGAGGTCTGACCTGAGAGACATTTACAGGATGATAAACAGCGCTCTGTTCAGTTTCAACTAGTCCGCAATGAATCCTGGTCGTAGAGGTCGCAGAGGTCGCAGAGGTCGCAGAGGTCGCAGAGGTCACAGAGGTCACCAAGGTCGAAGCAGTCATCGCAGAGGTCGCAGAAGACACAGAGGTCGTTGAGGTCGCAGCGGTCACCAAGGTCACAGAGGTCGCAGAGGTCACAGAGGTCGTAGAGGTTGCAATAGTCACAGAGGTCGTAGAGGTCGCAGAGGTCACAGAGGTCGTAGAGGTTGCAATAGTCACAGAGGTCGTAGAGGTCGCAGAGGTCACTGAGGTCACAGAGGTCGCAGCGATCACCGAGGTCGAAGCAGTCACTGAGGTCACAGAGGTCGTAGAGGTCGTAGAGATCGCATCGGTCACCGAGGTCGAAGCGGTCACCGAGGTCACAGAGGTCGTAGAGGTCACCGAGGTAACAGAGGTCACAGGGTGGACTCCCAGCCTCGACCCTCTCCCCCGTCTTCAGCGTTGTTCCTGTTCTCTGACATGAACCTGATTAAATATGGTCTAATGATGGATGTGGTGTGAACGTGTGTGCGCTGACTCACTCGTAGCTCCTCCCCCTCGTACTTCCTCCTGCAGACGGTGCAGGTCGCCGTGGCAAACGTCCCGTGAGCCTCCACCAACATCTCAGGAGGAATCCCCGCCACTGGAAACACACAGGAAGGTGAACAAGGCTGTAAACGGCGTTCTCTGTCACATCAGAGATGAAGGTGTGAACACCTACGCCGCTCCAGGCCGTCGATGTTCTGCGTGTACATCCGGAGCAGCTGACCCTTCTCGTGAAGCAGACGCACAAAGTAATGGGTCAGGTTGGGCCGGTAGTTCCCGGGGTACAGCTCTTTGGCAAGGGCGAAGAACGGGTCGGGGTTCTGATGGAAGAAGTCGATCTCGAAGATGGCCTCTGCGTACGGCAGCTCGTACTGCTGCAGGTTGTCATAGAGACCGCTGCCTGGAGACCTGAGAGGGAACGAACAGCTGATGGACCCGAGAGAGGACCGGATGTCTCCACACCTGAACCGCAGGACACCACTTTCAACCTCTCACCTGAAGTCTGGGATGCCGCTGGGCGTGCTGATCCCGGCTCCGGCCATCACCACCACCCTCTTGACGTGGCGCTCTCTGAGGCTCTGAGCGACGTCCTGCAGGGTCTGCTGCTCCCCGTCTGAACCGCCACCCCGAGAGAAAAAACCCCGGGACCCAGCGCGGCAGGGACGGTGCTTCTGTCTGTGCGGAGGAGGAAGAACAGGAGACATGTTGGTCTGCATCAGTCCACATCATCGGACTCAAAAACAAGATCCCAGACGGATCCTGTTTCGGTGTTTCTGTGACGCTTCATCGCCTCGAGAGCAAGATCACTGAGGACAACAAACCGTCCTGTCACTGACTGCTTCATGTCAGGAAGGTCTCTTCCATGTGACGGTTCGATGCCGTCTCTCACTGACAAACTGTTCTGTCTGAGTTCCCCTGGTCTTCCTCACACTGTGGAGGGTTTGTTATCCGTGCAATAACTTACATCACCATCTATTCATCTACGACGGCGTATTAGGGCCATTATGGAAAAAATGTAAACATTTCAAGTTTATAAAGAAACGCCTGCAGAGACAGTGTCTACGTTTCCATGAGACTTTGAATTCCTCTTTAAATCAGAATAAAAATTAAATCCTCTTTAAAAAGATTTAAAATGACCTTGTAAATAATTCAGAATGAGAATGAGCATTCTGAATTCAATCTGAAGTAAGTGTCTGCAGCAGGAGGACGACTACGGCAGCTCAGAGGAATCTACGAGACAAGGGAGCTCAGGGACTCCAGAAAGGTCTATGGTTAGTAACTTTAATGGGACAGGAAGAGTTAAAGTGAGAGACAGGCAGAGAGAGGAGAGAGAGGGAAAGACAGGATCCCAGTGTGTCAGTCTAAGCCTATAGCAGCATCACTAAGACCTGGTCCAAGCCTGATCCAGCTCTAACTATAAGCTTTATCAAAAAGGAAAGTTTGAAGCCTACTCTTAAAAGTAGAGAGGGTGTCTGCCTCCCGGACCCTGACTGGTAGATGATTCCAAAGGAGAGGGGCCTGATAACTGAAGGCTCTACCTCCCATACTACTTTTGGAGACTTCAGGTACGATGAGCAGGCCTGCATGTTGGAGTGTAGAGTTCTAGAGGGGGAACAGGTCACTGTGATCTCTTTAAGATATGAAGGTGTCTGATTTTTAAGGGCTTTGTAGGTCAGAAGAAGGATTTTAAATTCTATTCTAGATTTTATGGGGAGCCGGTGTAGAGAAGCTAACACAGAACTCAGCTTCTAATGATTCTATTGATGATTCTTTTTCTCAGCAGACAGATTGAGTCATATTCAGAGAGGTCAGAACATTTCTGTGAATAAGTCGCACAGCCCTCCTGAAGGTAAATCTCAGGTGTGCACTTCGTTAACCTCAGAGCTGTACTCTAACTCTGTTACCCGACACACCTGCAGACCTGCCAGGTGACCCTGTCTGCAGATACACTGCAGCTGACACGGAACTATACAAACAGCTTCATACTCTAGGGTTTATATACAAACTGCTCAGATCCTGGGATGTGTAGAAACATACTGAGCACAGGCGAACGTGGTTTCTATTACCTGCACAGAGCTGCAGCACCTGAAGCTGGACACAAACTCCTCCGACCCACCCCTGTGAGAAGAGCAGGCCTGGGTCAGTATGAACTGATCCCTGTGTGTTCTCAGCTGTGTGTGTAAAATGTATTACTGACCGTGCACAGGGAGCATCCTGCTGCTCCTCCAACACAAACACAGTCTGACAGGTGACCACACCGAGGAGCTCACTGCAGGAGCCATGACCCACCTGAGAGACCCAGCGACCTGCAAACAGAGGTGGGTAGAGTAAACCCAAACAGTCCTCAAGTAAAAGTACTGTTACTTTACAATGATGTTACTCAAGTAGAAGTAAGAGTACTCTAGAAATAAGTACTTGAGTACATAAGTACCTAAAACTACTCAAGTAGTGAGTAACTTGTGAGTAGTGTCATATATAAAAGTGTATTGTATTGGAAACACTAATAACAATGTGAAGTTCACACTGCCTTTAATAAAGTGACATAAATAGGAACATGTCTAAATGAATGCTGTTAGTCATGGTTTACTTTCAAACATTATAGAAAGAGGAGCTGCTCTGTGCTCAAACTAATGTACCCACTTTCATTCTTTAAAACAAGCTGAAACTTCAAACTGTGTCTGACATCAGAACTCCAGAACATCAATACTCCAACATCACAATAAAACAGATATCTATGCCTTCCAAACTTTCTTTTTTAACCTTTAACTTATTTTCACTACATCTTACTTAAAAACAGAACTTGAAAATACTAAAACAACTTGGAAGTGTTTAAAAAGGCCGTGAACTCAGTCCTGAAGAATCTCTCTGAGGTGACTGTTGAGCTTCAGAAGCAGCTGCTTTAACAGCATGCTACCTTACTGCTCTTATATATCATATACACATACATCATATTACTGCTACTCACCCCTGCACTTTATCATATTATTTCAGTCTGTACATATTAGTCATGCCTATTTGTTGTTTTTTGTATTTATAGCTGATGTTATTGTTATTATATTTTTATTTGTGGGTCTTATTCTCATGCCTTGTACAAAGAGAGCACAGTTTATCAAAGTCAAATTCCTTGTGTGTTCAAGCAGACCTGGCCAATAAAGATGATTCTGATTCTGATTCTCTTATAAAGGTAGTTTAGATTACTTTCCAACATTTCTAACATCCTTTTTAATATTTAATATTGACCAGTATGATCCTTAGCTTACCTCACTGATAACTAACTATAACATGCTTTTAAGATTTAATATTAACCAGTATGATCATTAGCTTACCTCACTGATAACTGCACCCGGACTCCAACTAGAGACACATTCAGGGACGAGGACCTAATAGAAAGCACAACCTGCTGAGGCTCTGGAGGCAGATCTGTGTGCAGGCGACCTTTGATCTTCTTCTTCTTCTTCTTCTTCTTCTTCTTCTTCTTCCTCTTCTTCTTCTACTTCTTCTTCTTCTTCTTCTTCTTCTTGGTGTATTACCGCCCCCATCTGTTCCGGAGTGTGAATCAGACAGTGAACTTAACCCCCCCCCCCCCCACACACACACACACACACACCCTTCTTTCCCAAACTATCTGCCCCCCCAATCATCGACCTCCTTTTCTTCTTGTCTTAGTTTGTTAAATGGTCCCTCACTAAGCTCTAAAATATAAAACTATGGGGGTAAAAATACTAGAAATGAGTAAAGGAGTAAACTTTATTATTAAAAACAACAACATTAGCTAACTTTCCCATCATGCTTAGCGCTCATAGACGCGCAGGTTTGTCGTTGCTTCTTGCCTGCCTTACCCAAAGAAGAAGAAGAAGACGCGCAGGCGCAGACGCAGACGCACAGCACGACAGGCTAGCTGACGTTAGCTGAAACCTGAAACACTGAAAGTTCCTCTCAGCCGGTCTCACCATGAAAGATGTCAGCGGGTTCCTCAAACAGCAGCAGAGCAGCAGCTCCACGCCGGAGATGGCGGCAGAATGGCACACTTTGGAGGAATATTACAACAAAAGGTACAAAAAGAAAGAACGATGCTCGAGTTAGCTTCGTTCTGCTAAAGCTAGGCTAACTAGCGGCAGCTTGCTCGTTCATTGTGAACGCTGAGTCATGCAGCTAGCGTTAGCTGCAAAGTGTTAGCTGCACCGTGTTAGCTTCACAGTGTTAGCTTCACAGTGTTAGCTTCACAGTGTCAGCTTCACAGTGTTAGCTTCACAGTGTTAGCTTCACAGTGTTAGCTGCACAGTGTTAGCTGCACAGTGTTAGCTGCACAGTGTTAGCTTCACAGTGTTAGCTTCACAGTGTTAGCGTCACAGTGTTAGCTTCAAGTTTCCCCTTTAGATCAGAAACAACTTCTACATTTAAAAACTCAAACCAGTCTTGAGATGAGTGAACGGCACGGGTCAGAGGAACTATCAGCAACACATGAGGGCGGTCTGTCAGCTAGCCTGTGTGCTAAGGATTAGCCCAGTCACTGCTCCATAATAACAAGAGCTGTTAACTATATAACTCAGTGTAATAATAATGCTAAACTGTGTTATATAAAATATATATCTCACATTTCAGATTATGGAAACAGCTGTTGAATCTAAAAAGCTGTAAATAAATGCTAAATGTAAAACCCATGATGTGAGATGAGCTGAGGGTTGAAATGTAAGTGATTATTATAGAAAGGTTTAAAGGGTTGTAAAAACCTGTTGGACTTCAGGTGTCATCAGAAAAATGATCAAATGTTAGTTTTATGAATAAAGCACATTTCACCACAGGTGAGCTCAGTGTGCTTTACACAGAACAACAATAAAGAACAGCTGAGTCAGAAGTCCGTCAAACAGGATCCACTTAAAATCAGACACAGAACACAGCAGAAGGAAAGTATCATCAGACTGTGATCTGGCTCTGGGTTAGAGGACTAGGGCTGGGCCAGGTCAGGTTAGAGTCTGTGAGCAGGTCATGGAGAGCTTGGTGGACTCCTATCAGGGTGCTGAAAGTGATTCTAAACGTTGTCTCTTTCAGCTGATTCCTTTACATCGCTCAGATTCTTCAAATATCTCCTAAGATGTAAAATACGTCTGTAAAGTATGCTCTCCTCCACCATGAATCACTGCGTCAGCGTTGCGTAGCTCTGCTCAGGTGTTACTGAAGCTCAGGTTGCTCTGAGAGCGTCCTTCAGCTCGTCTGGACTCATGGGTCTGGTCTTCCTCTTGACAAATATCTCAGAGCCTCTTCAGGGTTCAGACGAGCTGGTCGAGACAGAGGTCAGAGGTCAGATCTTAAAGGGGCAGCGAACATGTGGAGATGAAATCTTGGGGAAGGATCAGTTTGTAAACTCAGGTGTTTGTAACAGGTGTGTGTTTCTTACAGGTTGTGGCATCAGTTGACTCTGAAGCTGACGGACTTCGTTAAAGATCCCTGCTTCAAAACAGGAGATGGCCTCATACAGGTGAGTGCACGTCAGTCACAGGTTGGATGAGTGAGGGCAGCTCGGTCCTCAGTCTTTGGCTTCACACAGACATGAGCTGTCAGTGTTCAAACATCAGCTGTACAGAAACAGAAGAAGGACCCGCTCTGAATGAGGATCCTTAAAAGCCTGTCAAATCTAAATGTGATGATGTTCCAGTGTTTGTAATGAGATGTTTCTTCTCTCTTTCAGCTCTATGATAACTTCATCAGTGACTTTGAACACAGGTGAGATCAGAGCGTCTCTCCTTGTCTCCCTCCTGCTCACTTCGTCTTCTCATCTTTTCTCTGACTTGGTTCTAATCTTGTTTTTTTCTCTCTTAGAATCAACCCACTGTCCTTGATGGAGATTATTCTGTATGTAGCCAGACAGATGAAAGGTAAGAGTGGCCTGATGCAGCAGGACGTACTTTGTTTTTATTTGTGTTTACGTTTGATTCACATACATCTGTTTCTGTCTCCAGACCCTAAAGATGCCATCACTTTTCTGGAGAAGACCAGAGAAAAGGTCCGTTTACAGATTCAACAAACAGACTCTAAAACACGAACACAGACGACAGTATTTCATCGTTCTGTGGAAACGGACTTTAACACTTTGTGTCATGCAGGACTCAGCAGGACTCAGCAGGACTGCTGGATCAGCTTCTAGTTTGTTATGTAGAGAAAACTGATTCTGAATCTGTGTTTCAGCTCACACTTTAACGTCTCTGTTTCAGGTGAAGAGCAGCGATGAAGCCGTTATTCTCTGCAAGACTTCGATCGGCAGACTCAAACTGGAGATCAACGATCTTCCTGCGACGAAGGTAAAACCTCTCACCGAGCTCTGCCTCTCACCCGAGCACATTCAGTGTGTTTGGAGCGGCTGTTAGTGTCCACATGTAACGTGTTGATGACACCGCTGGCTGTTAAACAAATCCACAGCAGTGCGCTGCGACTCCCACAGGAGAGTTTCACACAGTGTCTCTCTGCAGTAACGTGAAGAAGGCTGCAGCCAAGGGAATAAAGCATGGGGAAACACCTGCTGTACCATGTTTTGATCTGTGCTCCTGTGTCTCTGTGAGTGCTGTGAAGTCAACCTGCAGGCTTAGAGGAGCAAACATTAAGACATGTGAAGGCAGCCAGACATGTAATGAACCCTGCGGAGAGAGTCTGTAGAAACAATCCCGGAGTTAAGCTCCTCTTCCTCTTCAGAAGCACGCTTTGTTTTTGTAACACTCTCAGACGTGCGTGTTCCTCGGCCTGCAGCGCTCTGATCAGCTGATCCCGTCTATGATGAAGCCTCTTTTTAGATTTCTGCGTCTCAGTCTGAATAATAATCTGAAGGCGCTCCTCCGTTCAGCTTCCTGCG
>NW_023260028.1:28105-70605 GCF_009762535.1 Notolabrus celidotus
CTCAGGATCTGGTGTGTGTACGAGTCCACGTCAGAAACACCAGGACCGGCCTGCAGCGTCACTGCTCCGTCTCTCACCTGTTCAGGTAGAAGGAGAAGACCTTCTCTTCCACCTTCTTCTGGCTCATGATGTTATCAAAGACCGGAGCGACCCCGTCCACGGAGATACGGGGGTACGCCATGCCGAGGATGCCGTCAAACTTAGCGGCGATGAACGCCACGCCCGGCTGCTTGATGGCCTCTCCGAAGAGCTGCTTCTCCACCGACAGGTCTCCGATCTGCAGAAACACAGAGCACACACTCTCATTCATCCTCTTCATCAAACAGAAGGATCTGGGTCCTGATCCGGGGCTGTGAACCGATCGGCAATGGCCTCTTCACATGTGGACTGTCTGATCGGCACTGGCCTCTTCACATGTGGACTGTCTGATCGGCACTGGCCTCTTCACATGTGGACTGTCTGATCGGCACTGGCCTTCTTCACATGTGGACTGTCTGATCGGCACTGGCCTCTTCACATGTGGACTGTCTGATCGGCACTGGCCTTCTTCACATGTGGACTGTCTGATCGGCACTGGCCTCTTCACACGTGGACTGTCTGATCGGCACTGGCCTTCTTCACATGTGGACTGTCTGATCGGCACTGGCCTTCTTCACATGTGGACTGTCTGATCGGCACTGGCCTCTTCACATGTGGACTGTCTGATCGGCACTGGCCTTCTTCACATGTGGACTGTCTGATCGGCACTGGCCTCTTCACATGTGGACTGTCTGATCGGCACTGGCCTCTTCACATGTGGACTGTCTGATCGGCACTGGCCTCTTCACATGAGGACTGTCTGATCGGCACTGGCCTCTTCACATGAGGACCCCTCAAATAACCTGTCAGGCCAAAGACCCTACATTGACAGTGGACTAAAAGAGCCCGACCATCAGTGACCCTGGGATAAAATGCAGTTTTTCCTCCTTCTATTATACAAGCGCCAAGAATGGAAGTGGACAACTTTTTTCATTTTTAACTTCAATTAATGTTAATAATATTTGCTTCAATCACTGAATGAAGAATGAAGCCTGCCTATATTAGGGACAAGAGTCGGGACCTTTAATTGCTTGCACAAGTCTTGTTCTGCACTCAGTGCATTGAAAGAAAGAAAGAAAGGTACTTTATAGATCCCCAGAGGGGAAATTCAATCACTCATGCTATTTTGGACATGCTACACATACAGTTTTTTTGGTATATACATACAGTCATGCACACACATGCAGTGAACTTGCTTAGGGAGAGATGTCAGAGTGAGGATACTGCCGTCAACCAGCGCACCCAGAGCAGTTGGGGGTTCGGTGCCTTGCTCAAGGGCACCTCGGCAGTGCCCAGGCAAGTGAACCAGCACCTCTCCAGCCACCAGTCCACTTGCCAAACTTCGCCCATACTGGGACTCGAAACCAGGAACCTTTCGGTCCCCAAGCCAAGTCCCTATGGGCTGAGCTACTGCCGCACAGAGAGGGGGGGCGGGCGAGAGGTCTACGGTCTTCAAAGTGTTACAGTGTAGACCATAAGTTCATTTACTTGTTTTGTAATGTGTAGGTATTCTTTAGCCATGTTACATCTGAAATAAAAATACATATACAAGTAGTGATGTCTCCTTGTGTTAGTTTGTCCACCTGTTATTGACATAACGCACAAATATAGATATTCCAATGGTTCCAACCTCTGGCTTTTTTAGAGCGAATATTCAAATGTCATTTTGGAGAAATTAGACAGCCCTACCTGGATCCAAGTGCTGATAAATGTGGCGGCTGAAGACAATCATTTAAATATCACGCCCCTACATATTCCCGGCTGAGCCGCATCAGAGTTTACGACCCTGAGGGACGCTCTACGGCAGAAAGAGGGACACTTCTCGTGAGGATCTTACGGTGCAGGTGTCCTGGCTCAGGTAACCCGACAGACTTCCTGTTCCGTACTGGATGGCGAAGGCGGTGCCGTTCTTCACGTAGGAGCTGGACTTGGCGGAGTTATATTTGTGATGAAGCACTGAGAGGAGGAAGAGGAGAAGCACACATGTGTTAGTCTGCAGCTCCACCTGCGGGACGTTTGTCACGCAGACGCCGTCAGACTCACAGCAGGCGATGTCCAGCAGAGAGCAGTGGACGGAGGGAACCCACAGGTTGGAGGAGCCGGTGTCGAAAACCACGGTGAAGGGCTGAGGAGGAGTCCCGAGACCGATCTCTCCGTAATACTGAGCCTGAGAAAGAACAGAAAGTCTCCATGACCATCAACAACAACCGGATCATGAAACCGGACTTTGAACCACAATCCAAAGAGAGCACATAACTCTGCAGCTGACCCCCACCCGGACTCTGAGGGCGCAGAGACCGAGCCGGACTCTGAGGGCTCAGAGACCGAGCCGGACTCTGAGGGCTCAGAGACCGAGCCGGACTCTGAGGGCTCAGAGACCGAGCCGGACTCTGAGGGCGCAGAGACCGAGCCGGACTCTGAGGGCGCAGAGACCGAGCCGGACTCTGAGGGCTCAGAGACCGAGCCGGACTCTGAGGGCTCAGAGACCGAGCCGGACTCTGAGGGCGCAGAGACCGAGCCGGACTCTGAGGGCTCAGAGACCGAGCCGGACTCTGAGGGCTCAGAGACCGAGCCGGACTCGGAGGGCTCAGAGACCGAGCCGGACTCTGAGGGCGCAGAGACCGAGCCGGACTCTGAGGGCTCAGAGACCGAGCCGGACTCTGAGGGCGCAGAGACCGAGCCGGACTCTGAGGGCTCAGAGACCGAGCCGGACTCTGAGGGCTCAGAGACCGAGCCGGACTCTGAGGGCTCAGAGACCGAGCCGGACTCTGAGGGCTCAGAGACCGAGCCGGACTCTGAGGGCGCAGAGACCGAGCCGGACTCTGAGGGCGCAGAGACCGAGCCGGACTCTGAGGGCTCAGAGACCGAGCCGGACTCTGGTGAGCAGAGTGAGAGGTTCAAATCTTAGAATGGGCAGGCTGGGAAAACAATTGGACATGGCCTCTGGAAAAACTGACCTAAAATCCACAAATTTCACTCCACATACACAAATAAGACATCAAAACGTTCCCTGTCTTCTCCTGCTTCTGCCAAAGAGGTAACCAAAGCAAAAGATTGTGCCGTTGAGCCAGCATGTCACCAACTGTCAGAGAAAGTCTCTCTGCTCAGCCATCTACTGTAATGTTAAAGATTTCTGGAGGGCAGCACAAGTTTCACCTTACTTAACTCGCTGCCCTGACTACATTTCTGACTGTACAGACATGAAAAACACATCACTGTGTTCATCAGAGTCTTTGGATGCTCACGGTTTGATCCTTGTTCTGATAGCTATTACGGTTATCGCACAGTGTGGACATATGTAGACCCTAATTTCCCCATGAATCCCAATTTTGATCAACTGTCACACAGCAGCTACACAGCTGGTCCCATCACCATGGCAACAGTTAATGACAGTAGGAGACAAAGCTGACTCAGGTGACCTCATCAGTGCTGACTGACACAACGACACAGACCACTTCTACTTTTTACACTTCCTTTATTTTTTTCCACTCCTTCTACTTTTTACACTCCTACGTTTTCCGCTTTTACTTTTTCCACTTCTTCTACTTCAATAAACTACAAGTAAAAAAAAGGCAGGGACACTTCTCTTTTTCTGTATCAGAAATTGTACCGAACCGAACTGCGAGATATATATATATATATATATATATATATATACACACACACACACACACACACACATGCATGCATATATATGCATGTATGTGTGTGTGTGTGTGTGTGTGTATATATATATATATATATATATATATATAGTATCATATTACATTCATCTGACACTCAGTGTTTCTGAGAGGAGGAGACCTCGGAGGAAAGCTCAGCTGCTGCCTTAGACCGGTCAGAGCTGATATACAGGATGAATCAGCGTTTCTGTGAACAGGGGTCACTCTAGTCTGAGGGGGGAGTTACAGACTAGGTCAAACAGGAGCACCTTTGTGGCCCGTCAGCCTCTCAGAGGTGCATTAGTGAAAGTGGAGACTGCTTTAGAGAGCCATGCTTACGTCTAGGTAGTTCTTCAGGGTTTCTGGAGTGGGTCCGTCACTGGAGGGGAAGCCAAAGTTGTACTTCAGGGAGTGTTTGTCTGCCAGCAGCTCCTCCACGCTCCTCCCTGAGTCCGTCAGCTCACGCCTGATGGAGCGGAACTTCCTCAAGGGGATTCTGGAGAGGACAGAGACCAGGTCAGAGACCGGGTCAGAGATAATCAGTTTACCTCATACCTCTGCTTTATGAGGGAGGGACTCCAAACACACATACAGTGAATGTCTCTGAAACACACATGGAGGAGTCTCGCTGATAAGACGTGACCCACATCCTTATCTGCAGTCTCACACAAGCACAAGGACACACAGACACAAGGACACACAGACACAAGGACACACAGACACAAGGACACACAGACACAAGGACACACAGACACAAGGACACACAGACACTGACAGCGTGGATCTGCTACAGACCATATCTACAGAGCTATGAGGAGAGGCGCCGTCACAGCTCATCGCTCTGTTGACTCAGGTAAAGGTAAAGCTGTCTGTGAGGTCTGAGGGGTCTCTACAGCTCCACAGGTGAGCTCTGGTCTGTGAGGTCTGAGGGGTCTCTACAGCTCCACAGGTGAGCTCTGGTCTGTGAGGTCTGAGGGGTCTCTACAGCTCATCAGGTGAGCTCTGGTCTGTGAGGTCTGAGGGGTCTCTGCAGCTCCACAGGTGAGCTCCGGTCTGTGAGGTCTGAGGGGTCTCTGCAGCTCCACAGGTGAGCTCTGGTCTGTGAGGTCTGAGTGGTCTCTGCAGCTCCACAGGTGAGCTCGGGTCTGTGAGGTCTGAGTGGTCTCTACAGCTCCACAGGTGAGCTCTGGTCTGTGAGGTCTGAGTGGTCTCTACAGCTCCACAGGTGAGCTCTGGTCTGTGAGGTCTGAGTGGTCTCTACAGCTCCACAGGTGAGCTCGGGTCTGTGAGGTCTGAGGGGTCTCTACAGCTCCACAGGTGAGCTCCTGTAATCTGGATTAATCTCTTTGTCTCATTAGACAGTGGTCTCGGGGTCTAAGGGTCTGAGGGTGACCTCAGAGGGACTAGTTAATCAGCGCAGACAGTCTGCTGTGCTCACCTGGAGGTGGAGTGATACAGCGTCACGGTGATCCGGTGATAACAGACTCACCTGTGGACTGACTCAGGTCCCACCAGGTGAGTCTGAGCTAACCTCTGCGCATGCGCCTCAGGCTGTTTCTGTGCTCATGTCCTCGAACATAAACAGTTAGCTCTGTGCTAGCACACAGAGCTAACTGTGATCTACACACACCTGTTAGCTAACAGCGTTAGCGCACGCACACAAACACACACACACACACACACACACACACACACACACACACACAAACACACACACACACACACACACACACACACACACACACACAATCTTCTTCACTCACCTGATGATGGCGTCGGTCGTGAGGGCAAGGCCCGCGAACAGGAGCAGGAGGAAAGTCTTCATCCTCCTCTCTGGGTCTCTGTCGGTCTCTGTCGGTCTCTCTGGGTCTCTGTCGGTCTCTGTCGGTCTCTCTGGGTCTCTGTCTGTCTCTGTCAGTCTCTCTGGGTCCGGAGAACAACAATGACTGAGCAGCTGAGACTTTAATCAGCTGACTGTGGCGCAAGCGCGCAGGCGCTCAGGCGCAGAGCCGCCGTCACGTGAGCCTGGAGCAGCTGCGCGCTGACGTCACTTCCGTTCATTTTCAAAACACGCACGTGATCTGAGGGGAGGACGTGCAGTGCTCCAGGGAGGAACAAAGGTCAGGCAATGGTCACACTGCAGGCAAACGGTTCCAAATCCGGTTTTTGGGGGGTCAGGTGAACAGGTCAGACTTTTTTAGAGTCAGAGTCAGAGACAGAGTCAGAGACAGAGACAGAGTCAGAGACAGAGACAGAGACAGAGACAGAGTCAGAGTCAGAGTCAGAGACAGAGACAGAGTCAGAGTCAGAGACAGAGTCAGAGACAGAGACAGAGACAGAGTCAGAGACAGAGTCAGAGACAGAGACAGTCAGAGACAGAGACAGAGACAGAGTCAGAGTCAGAGACAGAGACAGAGTCAGAGTCAGAGACAGTCAGAGTCAGAGACAGAGTCAGAGACAGTCAGAGACAGAGACAGTCAGAGACAGAGACAGAGACAGAGTCAGAGACAGAGACAGAGACAGAGTCAGAGTCAGAGACAGTCAGAGTCAGAGACAGAGTCAGAGACAGTCAGAGTCAGAGACAGTCAGAGTCAGAGTCAGAGACAGAGACAGAGTCAGAGGCAGTCAGAGACAGAGACAGAGTCAGAGACAGTCAGAGTCAGAGACAGAGTGAGAGACAGAGTCAGAGACAGTCAGAGACAGAGACAGAGTCAGAGACAGTCAGAGACAGAGACAGAGTCAGAGTCAGAGACAGAGACAGTCAGAGACAGAGTCATAGACAGAGTCAGAGACAGTCAGAGAAAGAGACAGAGACAGAGACAGAGTCAGAGACAGAGTCAGAGACAGAGACAGAGTCAGAGACAGAGACAGAGTCAGAGTCAGAGACAGTCAGAGTCAGAGACAGAGTCAGAGACAGTCAGAGTCAGAGAAAGAGTCAGAGTCAGAGACAGAGTCAGAGACAGTCAGAGAAAGAGTCAGAGTCAGAGAGAGTCAGAGACAGAGTCAGAGACAGAGTCAGAGACAGTCAGAGTCAGAGACAGTCAGAGACAGTCAGAGACAGAGTCAGAAACAGAGTCAGAGACAGTCAGAGACAGAAACAGTCAGAGACAGAGACAGAGTCAGAGACAGTCAGAGACAGAGTCAGAGACAGAGTCAGAGATAGAGTCAGAGACAGAGTCAGAGTCAAATACTGAGACAGAGACAGAGACAGAGTCAAATACTGAGACAGAGACAGAGACAGAGTCAGAGACAGAGACAAATCAACATTTAGACTTTAGGTTTAAGACCCAGTGTCAAAAACACTGAGACAGCATGTGTAATGAGGAGGACTGAACACAGAGGGGCGTCCTCGTCCCACAGAGACTTGAGACCTGCATGCTGAAGACATTATGAACCATGCATATGTGTGTCAGTTTACAGTATGGATGTCATGCTGTGCTGCTGAGGGGACAGCCTCATGTTCCTCTGAGTCTGGACCCCGACAGAGACACCTCTCCTGTTGCTCTGCTGATTCAGTCTGAATGAAACACTTTCTCTAAAATACTTCATGAAGCGTGCAGCCTGCTTTCATGATTCCACTCACTGAGATTAGTCTCCAGCTTTGTGACAGTTCATTTCCCACAGGAAGAAAATCATTTATTCAGCTTAGGAGGTGAGGGGATTTTCTCAAACAGAAAGTCTTAATGCTTCAGTGAAACATTCAGACTCAGCACACGGAGGACCACGCTGAGCTCTGGACGGAGCCAACGTCAGGACAAAGACGTGCAGAGAAATACTGTTTAATGTCATGTTGAAGAGCAGCACACATGACTTACATCAGAGACAGAGTCAGAGACAGAGTCAGAGTCAGAGACAGAGACAGAGACAGTCAGAGACAGAGACAGTCAGAGACAGAGTCAGAGACAGAGTCAGAGACAGAGACAGAGACAGTCAGAGACAGAGACAGTCAGAGACAGAGTCAGAGACAGAGTCAAAGACAGTCAGAGTCAGAGTCATAGACAGAGACAGAGACAGAGACAGAGTCAGAGACAGAGACAGTCAGAGACAGAGTCAGAGACAGAGTCAGAGACAGAGACAGAGACAGTCAGAGACAGAGACAGAGACAGAGACAGAGTCAGAGTCAGAGACAGAGACAGTCAGAGACAGTCAGAGACAGAGACAGTCAGAGACAGAGTCAGAGACAGAGTCAGAGACAGTCAGAGTCAGAGTCATAGACAGAGACAGAGACAGAGTCAGAGACAGAGACAGAGTCAGAGACAGAGTCAGAGACAGAGACAGAGACAGTCAGAGACAGAGTCAGAGACAGAGTCAGAGACAGAGTCAGAGTCAGAGACAGAGACAGTCAGAGACAGAGACAGTCAGAGACAGAGTCAGAGACAGAGTCAGAGACAGTCAGAGTCAGAGTCATAGACAGAGACAGAGACAGAGTCAGAGACAGAGTCAGAGACAGAGTCAGAGACAGAGACAGAGACAGTCAGAGACAGAGTCAGAGACAGAGACAGAGTCAGAGACAGAGACAGTCAGAGACAGAGACAGAGTCAGAGACAGTCAGAGACAGAGTCAGAGACAGAGACAGAGACAGAGTCAGAGTCAGAGTCAGAGACAGAGACAGAGTCAGAGACAGAGACAGTCAGAGTCAGAGACAGAGTCAGAGACAGAGACAGAGACAGTCAGAGACAGAGACAGACAGAGACAGTCAAAGACAGTCAGAGACAGAGTCAGAGACAGAGACAGAGACAGAGTCAGAGTCAGAGACAGAGACAGAGACAGAGTCAGAGTCAGAGTCAGAGACAGAGACAGAGTCAGAGACAGAGACAGTCAGAGACAGAGTCAGAGACAGAGTCAGAGACAGAGTCAGAGACACAGTCAGAGACAGAGACAGAGAGAGAGACAGAGACAGAGTCAGAGACAGAGACAGAGTCAGAGACAGAGACAGAGACAGAGAAAGAGACAGAGACAGAGACAGAGTCAGAGTCAGAGACAGAGACAGAGACAGAGACAGAGTCAGAGTCAGAGACAGAGACAGAGACAGAGAAAGAGACAGAGACAGAGTCAGAGTCAGAGACAGAGAAAGAGTCAGAGACAGAGACAGAGTCAGAGACAGAGTCAGAGTCAGAGACAGAGTCAGAGACAGAGACAGTCAGAGTCAGAGACAGAGTCAGAGACAGAGACAGAGACAGTCAGAGACAGAGACAGACAGAGACAGTCAAAGACAGTCAGAGACAGAGTCAGAGACAGAGACAGAGACAGAGTCAGAGTCAGAGACAGAGACAGAGACAGAGTCAGAGTCAGAGTCAGAGACAGAGACAGAGTCAGAGACAGAGACAGTCAGAGACAGAGTCAGAGACAGTGTCAGAGACAGAGTCAGAGACACAGTCAGAGACAGAGACAGAGAGAGAGACAGAGACAGAGTCAGAGACAGAGACAGAGTCAGAGACAGAGACAGAGACAGAGAAAGAGACAGAGACAGAGACAGAGTCAGAGTCAGAGACAGAGACAGAGACAGAGACAGAGTCAGAGTCAGAGACAGAGACAGAGACAGAGAAAGAGACAGAGACAGAGTCAGAGTCAGAGACAGAGAAAGAGTCAGAGACAGAGACAGAGTCAGAGACAGAGTCAGAGTCAGAGACAGAGTCAGAGACAGAGACAGTCAGAGACAGAGTCAGAGACAGTGTCAGAGACAGAGTCAGAGACACAGTCAGAGACAGTGTCAGAGACAGAGTCAGAGACACAGTCAGAGACAGATACAGAGTCAGAGACAGAGACAGAGACAGAGAAAGAGACAGAGACAGAGACAGAGACAGAGTCAGAGTCAGAGACAGAGACAGAGACAGAGACAGAGTCAGAGTCAGAGACAGAGACAGAGACAGAGAAAGAGACAGAGACAGAGACAGAGTCAGAGTCAGAGACAGAGACAGAGACAGAGACAGAGTCAGAGACAGAGACAGAGACAAAGACAGAGTCAGAGTCAGAGACAGAGACAGAGAAAGAGTCAGAGACAGAGACAGAGTCAGAGACAGAGACAGAGACAGAGACAGAGTCAGAGACAGAGACAGAGTCAGAGACAGAGACAGAGAAAGAGACAGAGACAGAGAAAGAGTCAGAGAAAGAGTCAGAGACAGAGTCAGAGAGAGAGTCAGACAGAGACAGAGTCAGAGACAGAGTCAGAGACAGAGACAGAGACAGAGACAGAGTCAGAGTCAGAGACAGAGAAAGAGACAGAGACAGAGACAGAGAAAGAGTCAGAGTCAGAGACAGAGACAGAGTCAGAGAAAGAGTCAGACAGAGACAGAGTCAGAGACAGAGTCAGAGACAGAGACAGAGTCAGAGACAGAGAGAGAGACAGAGACAGAGACAGAGTCAGAGACAGAGTCAGAGACAGAGACAGAGACAGAGAAAGAGTCAGAGTCAGAGACAGAGACAGAGACAGAGTCAGAGAAAGAGTCAGAGTCAGAGTCAGAGACAGAGACAGAGAAAGAGACAGAGACAGAGACAGAGTCAGAGTCAGAGACAGAGACAGAGACAGAGACAGAGTCAGAGTCAGAGACAGAGACAGAGACAGAGACAGAGACAGAGACAGAGACAGAGTCAGAGTCAGAGACAGAGACAGAGACAGAGTCAGAGACAGAGACAGAGACAGAGACAAAGACAGAGTCAGAGTCAGAGACAGAGACAGAGAAAGAGTCAGAGACAGAGACAGAGTCAGAGACAGAGACAGAGACAGAGACAGAGTCAGAGACAGAGACAGAGTCAGAGACAGAGACAGAGAAAGAGACAGAGACAGAGAAAGAGTCAGAGAAAGAGTCAGAGACAGAGTCAGAGAGACAGTCAGACAGAGACAGAGTCAGAGACAGAGTCAGAGACAGAGACAGAGACAGAGACAGAGTCAGAGTCAGAGACAGAGAAAGAGACAGAGACAGAGACAGAGAAAGAGTCAGAGTCAGAGACAGAGACAGAGACAGAGTCAGAGAAAGAGTCAGACAGAGACAGAGTCAGAGACAGAGTCAGAGACAGAGACAGAGTCAGAGACAGAGACAGAGACAGAGAAAGAGACAGAGACAGAGACAGAGAGAGAGTCAGACAGAGACAGAGACAGAGTCAGAGACAGAGACAGAGACAGAGACAGAGACAGAGTCAGAGACAGAGTCAGAGACAGAGTCAGAGACAGAGACAGAGTCAGAGACAGAGACAGAGACAGAGTCAGAGACAGAGTCAGAGACAGAGACAGAGACAGAGACAGAGACAGAGAAAGAGACAGAGGTTTGGTTTATTATCACTCATATATCTCAAAAGACTTTAAAGTTGATAAAGTCCAGTAGCCTCTACAATCCCATGACTGTGTGTCTGTCAGGAACTGTGAAGCATGTTAGTCATCCCTGCAGAGGAGCTGTGTCACACATCAGGAGCCTGCTCTCATCCTCAGCAGAAACAGAGTTCAGACGGTCAGCATGACGAGGCGCTTTGACAAACAGAGCAGACCACATGGGTCCGCACGGAGGGAGTAACTGCAGACTCGTCAGGTTTCATGAGGAAGGACATGGAGAGGAAGTCAGGGGGACAAAGAGGAACAGAGAGCGCTTTATTCTGAGTAATAGTTCTTATTATTTGTGTTAGTATATTTATTGTGACGTCCTGATTGGATAAAAAACGTTCAACACCAAACTCAAACAACTGGAATGAAATCAAAGAATGAACGTTGAAATCCTTCCGTCCCGCTCTGAGCCAGTCCAGATCAAGAGCTCATGGAGGACTCATGATGAGCTCCGCAGCTCAGACCTGTTCCTTGGTCTTGTGGACGCTCAGGTGTGACCCTCCTCAGAGAGTGGATCTAAAGCAGCTGCAGCTTCCTGTCTGAGAGGAAGGGAGACGGTCTGCTGCAGGGCCTATTGGTTAGGGTTTCAGAGGACTAGCTGAGCCCTGAACCGTTCTGGATGCTGGGACTCACCTGCTCAGGTCTCTGATCAGCTGATCAGCTGCCTGCAGAGTTCATCATCAGCCCTGAACGTAACCCGCTCCAGGTTAGACATGCTTTGAGCTGCAATGACTCCGCCCCCTGTGACATCACATGCACACCTTATATAGACAGTCAGGATGACCTCGTCACCACTGACCAGGGTCTGAGAGCGGATCCGCCTCTTGTTTGGTAGTAAATCCTTTAAACTTGTCAAACCGGATGAGTCCTGAACCTTCCTCAGTAGGGATGCAGGGGTTAACCGGTTTCACTATTAACCGCGCTTACAAATGTCACGATTAATCAACCGCAGAGACTCTGCCACACCGTGTTTTTATTGTTAAAAAAATGGGCCGATACACTGTGTTTGGCGCAACCTGCACGGAACGAAAAAAAAGTGACACCTGGTGCGTCAGCTTAATGTGCCGTACCTATCAGGAGCGGGAGTCAGGACCACCATACAGTCTACGCGGGAGACATGAAAGCTGTGCTGCATTAGCGCAACAATGGCAGAGGGATCTAGCAACGAAGTGTTGTATCCACCCAAAAAACGATTGAAGTCAGCAGTGTGGGAGCATTTTGGATTCCATAAGAACGACCAAGGAGTTATACAAGACGACGGAGCACCCGTCTGCAAAACCTGCCGCAAAAAAGTTATGGCGAAAGGATCAAACACATCAAACCTGATACAGCATCTGCGAGATCACCACCCAAGACTTCACGCTTTAATAAAGGTAACGCAATATCTGCTTGATATATCTGCTTGAAATTGTGTTAGTGGCAATTTACTCAATGAAACAGTTAGTTTACAGCGAATTTAATATAAGCGCGTCAATTACAATCGAAAGCGTCAGCTTTTAGTGAAAGGTAAACAAATGCAGCACAGCTGCAAAAAGGTGTGAGGTCTATGGAAGAGAAAAGAGTGCCTAAGAACTTTGGTCTGTGACTTTTTGATGTTGCGTCTCCTATCTGTGTGTATGGAAGCAAATAGGTTACAATATTAAAATTAAAAAGCAAATTTGAAAATTAAATTGCATTAACAGAAATGCTTATTCATTTTCAAATTTGTTTTTTCGTTTTAATATTATCTATTTGCTTCCATATGTGTGAGGTAAATGCTAGGCATTATTTCATTATTTGCAGTCCAATTAATAATATCAGTGTGAGAGATGTACTCAATTTCTTTCAAGAATTTATACTCAACTTCAAACAAACCAAAAATGTTAATAGACATTTTCTTTGGCCCCTTTTAAGATTATATCTTTTTTTAAGACTGTTAAAAAAAAGGCATGGTTGACAGTAAATAACAATAACACTTAAGTTAACCCATATAACTAAATTCTTGAGAGATTGTTGAAGTTCATCTTAGTCTTTTATTAAATGCTTTAAGTACCAAAACAATTCTACTTAACTTCAGACAAACTTATAACATTAATGGAAGCTATTTTCTTGGGATATTTATAAGAATAGTTACATTTTCCAAATAGATGGTGAGAAATAGGCTTGGATGACAGTAAATTACAGTAATACTGAATTCTATTATCAGCATTGGTAAATATACCCCCAAGGGATCTCCAAATTTCATTTTAGTCTCAAATCATACATTAAAAACATTAAAAATCAACTTAAGTAGTTACTGCAAGTCCATTCAGCTCATCTTGGCTCTGATTATTTATTTTCATTTTTCCTATTCACTTTTAGCCAAACACCACCTCTGGTATTGCTGCAGCTGGGGTTAATCAATCTACTGTTGCTGAATCCTTTGCGAAGTGTGTGACTTATGCGCCCTCCTCAAAACAAGCCCAGGATCTGAACAATGCTGTGGCCTATTTCATCTCCAAAGATATGATGCCATTTCAGATAGTGGAAAAACCTGGATTTCTTCATCTAATGAAAAAGGCGGTACCACAGTACAAAGTTCCGTCAAGAAGCTACTTCTCCGCCAACAAAATCCCAGCCATGTACAAAGAGGTACGAGCAAGTGTTGAGGAGCAGCTGGCAGAGGGTGTGTGGTTTGGTGCAACCACAGACCTGTGGACCAGCACTGGTGGTGGAGGAGAACCCTTTATGAGCTGTACAGTCCACTACATCTCTTCGGATTGGAAACTGAAGTGTCACTGTCTTGAGACTCTTTATTTTCCAGAAGATCACACGGCAGAGCATATCACAGAAATGATGGAAAACATGCTCCTGGACTGGAACATAAAGAAAGAGAGTCTGTCCGGAATTACAACCGACAACGCCAGTAACATGAGGAAAGCCTTTGAAACATTTCCCTGTGTTTGGTTTTCTTGTTTTGGTCATAATTTAAATTTGGCCATTTCCAAAGTCCTTAAGATCTCAAGGGTGGAATCTGCCATCAGATCATGCCGGCATTTGGTCCAAGGATTTTCTCGAAGCTGGAAACGGAAACGTGAACTACACAAGAAGCAGGAAGAGTTAAACATCGCTGAACATTCCCTGATACATGATGTGGTCACCAGGTGGGGATCCACATTTGAAATGATTTCCAGGTTCTTGGAGCAGCAGCAGGCAATCTGTGGTGTGCTTGTAGGTAACAGAAGCACCTGGCATCTTATGCCCAAAGACAGTGACATCACTGTCTTGGAGGAAGTGCACAAACTGCTTTGCCCTCTCCATGACTTCACTGACATTCTGGCCTCAGAAAGACAAGTCACACTTTCCGCTCTGCAGCCAGTTTTGGAGCACATCAACAGTGTGATGCTTCAAGATGAAGAGGAAGACAGCGCTCTTACTAAACAGATGAAGCATGTAATTAGAGATGACCTGCTAATGCAGCTGAGATATACAACAGAAATGAAGAATGTGCTGAGCATTTCGAGTTTCATTGATCCCAGGTTCAAGGGAAGCTTTGCTGAGAATCTTGATGACATAGTCAAGGCATGCAGTGATGAAGCAACTGCTCTTACAGCACAAGAACTTCCAGACACAGAACAGCCTCCAGCAGCAATGGCACAGAGCACCAACTCCACCACCACCACCAAAAGGAAAGAGAAGAGCCTGTCTGGGTTGTTACAGAAAATCACCACTGCAAGGAAGAACAGGTCAGCAGCAGCCTCAGAGGGACCACTGCCAACAGCCCTGGAAAAGCTTGATACTGAGATGAGACTGTACCTGTCTCTTCCTGCAATCGATGCTGAAGCGGACCCACTGTCTTGGTGGAAGACACATGTGGAAGAATTTCCAATGCTATCAAAAGTGGCCAGAAAGTACTTGTGCATCCCTGCAACAATTGTGCCTTCAGAAAGGGTGTTCAGTGCAAGTGGCCATATCCTGTCCCCTCAGCGTTCAAGACTTAGCACTGAAAATGTGAACATGCTCACATTTCTGCACTTTAATATGAACTGAAAGGACTGGATCAAATGTTAGGTATGTGAAAAGGGCCTGCTGCATTTAAGTCCTTGTTTTTTTCAGAAGGGAATATATATTATATTTTTACTGTTACAGTTTTATTTATTATTTGAAAGGCAGCTACACTGTTGAAGTTGAATTATGTTTGTATGTCATCTTGCTTTCTGTTAAAAGCCAAATGTATTTATCCTCACTGAATATTTGCTGTTCAAAATGTTAAGAAAAGCTGTTTCTTGCAAGTGATGTCTATCATCTGGTCTGACACCTACCCCCTTGAAATTGACAATATTTTTGCCATTAGTCTTGTTTGCTTTTGTGGGCCATGAAAAGGCATCAGTATTAGTTTCTTTCTGTTGTACAATCTGTTAAATACTCGTCACAGTGGCTTTAAAGTATTATTTATGCTTCAAAGCATAGCAACAGTTTAAATTAAAAAGCCAACAATCTTTGTTTCACCATCAAAAGGAGAGAAATACATTTTGTTCCTTTTTTTTCATTGAATTATTTCATTACTGTGATATTTTTGTTTCAAATGGTAGCAATAAATAACACGAAAACTTCCAGTGTTATGTCATTTTATACATTAGCGATGTGAAAATATGAAATCATAATAATCGGGATAATCGTGAAATCGTGATTATTTCTCTGACAATAATCGTACCATCAAAATTTATAATCGTTGCATCCCTATTCCTCAGTCCGGACCTCAATCTCTTCACGTCCCCTCTCTGGGTCTCTCTCTCTAGGGGAGGCTGCTGTGAGTCTTTAGAACCCTGAGACCCTTTGGACTGGCCCTCGGTCTCTTCACGTCCCCTCTCTGGGTCTCTCTCTCTAGGGGAGGCTGCTGTGAGTCTTTAGAACCCTGAGACCCTTTGGACTGGCCCTCGGTCTCTTCACGTCCCCCTTCTGGGTCTCTCTCTCGGGGAGGCTGCTGTGAGTCTTTAGAACCCTGAGACCCTTTGGACTGGCCCTCGGTCTCTTCACGTCCCCCTTCTGGGTCTCTCTCTCGGGGAGGCTGCTGTGAGTCTTTAGAACCCTGAGACCCTTTGGACTGGCCCTGGGTCTCTTCACGTCCCCTCTCTGGGTCTCTCTCTCGGGGAGGCTGCTGTGAGTCTTTAGAACCCTGAGACCCTTTGGACTGGCCCTCGGTCTCTTCACGTACCCTCTCTGGGTCTCTCTCTCGGGGAGGCTGCTGTGAGTCTTTAGAACCCTGAGACCCTTTGGACTGGCCCTCGGTCTCTTCACGTCCCCTCTCTGGGTCTCTCTCTCGGGGAGGCTGCTGTGAGTCTTTAGAACCCTGAGACCCTTTGGACTGGCCCTCGGTCTCTTCACGTCCCCTCTCTGGGTCTCTCTCTCGGGGAGGCTGCTGTGAGTCTTTAGAACCCTGAGACCCTTTGGACTGGCCCTCGGTCTCTTCACGTCCCCTCTCTGGGTCTCTCTCTCGGGGAGGCCGCTGTGAGTCTTTAGAACCCTGAGACCCTTTGGACTGGCCCTCGGTCTCTTCATGTCCCCTCTCTGGGTCTCTCTCTCGGGTACCATTTGGACTGGCCCTCGGTCTCTCTCTCGGGGACCCGGTCTCTCTCTCAGGGACCCTGTGGACTGGCCCATCAAAGACTGTCAGCCATCCATAAACTAAAAGGACTCTATGTTGCCCCCAGTCTCCTTCTGCTTCTATACCAGAGCATGACTCCATCCATCCTCCTGTCCTGCTCCACCTACTTCTTCAACATGTTATCTGTTAAAAACAAGGCCAAACTCACACCCATCACCACCACAGCTTCTAAGATAATCGGTCTCCCCACACCAAACCTCACAGACTTAAACCACAGAGCCATCAGACGCATCGCAACCTCAACAGAACGGGACATCACACATCCACTAAACACCCACCTCATCCCACTCCCCTCAGGACGCAGGTACAGAGCACTGAGGTGCAGAAGGAGAGCCTGATCCCTGCTGTTATAGCGAGCCTGAAGAAAAGGCCTCGCTGAATTATACACTTGAGGTCAAAATGATTACCCCCCTTGTGAAATCAGATCAAACCCTTGATTTCTCCATGAAAATGACCATTAAAAACAAGTGTTTATAGTTTATGTGTTTCCAAAATAACAAAGACAAATGTTCACTATGTTTGACTTGGATATTTTATTGATGCAATGAATTGAAACAAGAAAATGTCCAAAATGATTAGCCCCCTGTCCCTAAGTAGTCAATAGTTCACCGTTCTGAGCCACACCTGACAACAACCTCTTCAAGTAGTTCTTTACAAGGTTGGCACATGTCTCTGGAGGGATTTTGGCCCATTTATTCCAATGCAAATTGTTCCAGCTGGTCCAAAATACATGGTGTCTGAGCATGGACATTCACTTTGAGCACCCGCCACAGATTCTTCACAGGATTTAGATCTGGGCTCTGTACGGGCCACTCCAGGACCTTGGTTTAGGTGTCCTTTAAGAACTGATTGACCAATTTTGATGTAAGCTTTGGATCATTGTCTTTCTGGAAGACCAAGCGCCGACCTAAGCCTAGACTAAGAGCAGAGTTCTTCACATTATCCCTCAAAATGTCAACATAACTTTCTTTTTTCATGATGCCATGCACCAGAACAAGACTCCCTGTGACTGAAACAGCAAAACAGCCCCACAGTAAGATGCTCCCCCCACCATGTTTAATTCTGAGGACCGTGTTCTAAGGGTTGAAGGACTCTGCCTTTCTCAGTCCCTCCAGGATTTCGCGGGATTGTTTTGTGATTGTTGCGGCCCAAAAAGCCTGAATTTGCGACAGCTTTTTGAAAAAATTGCGGTGAAAGTTGCGATTATTTTTTTTTGCTTTTGTCCCCAAAATAACATCTCAGGGGCCAGTAAATACAATAAATTACAGTTGTTTTTAGAAAACATTCTTGATGTGGCCACTGACTGTATTTTGATTCTCTTGATTCACAGAAAAATGCCATGAAAGGACTGTATTGCACGTTTACGACGGTCCCTGAATGCACCTCGCAGCGACAGATGCACAGTCAGTTCACGCACTCTGAAATTAATCTACATCTTTGATGACGAGGAGTTGATCAAAACTTACTGAATGTGTCTGATGTTTCACCAAACTGGATTAAATCAAGCTGTAGATGAAGAGCTTTTTACGGTAACCATGGCAACAACGTCAAAAATCAAATAGTAACAGACTTCCCCCGGTCGTGTCTTTGTCGCTAACACACACCGGGGGTAAAAATCCTCAATGAAGATGAGACAGATGCATGGAGGTGAGGAGAGCTGGTTCATAAAGCACACCTGCTGCAGGTAGAGACCAAGCTAACACTGAGCCCCTCAATCTATAAATAATAACGTTGTCATGGTCACTTGTCCCGCCTGCAGTCCCCTCTTTTACCCGTTCTCTGTGCGTGTTTTGTTGTTGAAAAGTGCCGATCAAGGGAGGACTTATGTTTATGTTCCAAGGAAGTCAAATTGATGACAAAACCGATGACGTGCAGGGGCTGAGATTGAGGTAATTGGTCAAATTTGCGGGAAAGTTGAGGTGATTGTAAAAAATTGCAGGGCCGCGAAAAAAGTCGCGCTGATTGGTTGAATTTGCGTTGATAGTTGCGATCGCGAAATCGCAACTTCCTGGAGGGACTGCTTTCTTGGCCAAACATGAACAACATCCATGTGCCCAAAAAGTTCCATCAGATCAAAAGACAGACTTCCAAAACTCCTCTTTACCTTTCAAATGTTCTCGGGCAAACCTCAGTCTGACTCTGATGTGCTGCTCTTTGAGTAAAGGGGTTCTTCTGGGACGATAGTCCTGAAGCCCACTACGATGAAGATCCCTCACAACTGTGCTCCTCCAAACATCAACTTCAGAGGAGGTCAGGTCAGCAACAATCATCTTGGCAGATGTCCGGGGCTTCTTGTTGAAATCTTCGACTACTTTCCTCTCCAGAGTTATTAAAATCTTGTGTTTTCTACCTCGCCTAGGTTTGTTTCCAACAGAGTTTGTCTCCTTGTACTTTGCAATGATGCAACGTACAGTTATTCTAGACACTGTAAAACACCTGGACATGACAGTGTAGCCTTCCCCCTTATTATGAGCCTCAAATATCTTCTTTCTGAGCTCAAGACTGATTTCCATTGTCTTTGGCATGGTTTATAAGAGTAGTCTCTCTCAATAACGTGTTCAAGTGCCCTGTTTGGAGTCCCTTAAGTAAATCTCAATGCTGTTTGAATGCTCAGGTGTTGTTAGGAAGCCAACAGACCTACAGGTGTTGTTAGGAAGCCAACAGACCTACAGGTGTTATTAGGAAGCCAACAGACCTACAGGTGTTGTTAGGAAACAAACTGTATTTTACATTCCAAAATGTCCCAAAGCTACTAAAGAACACTGGTGAATGTTTGCTTATATCAGGTTTGATCAATGATTCAAACATTGGGCAGAATTTAAGGGAAATGTTCCAGAATTCCTGGGGGGCTAATCATTTTGACCTCAAGTGTACAACCTTGTCTGAGTGTGGATGCCTTTGTGGATACTTTGTTGAGCCTTCAGTGTATGTTCTTGTGTTTGTCTATGTCTGTGGAAATGCAGAAAGGTGCTGTGGAAAAAGATTTCCCCAAAGGGACAATAAAGTCTAAAAGTCTAACGACAGGAGGGAGACAGAGGTTTTGAAGTTTTTGGTAGTGTTGTAGTTTAAGCTGTTTGACTGTCTTATCAGGACATAATGACGCAAGGACTTGTCGTTCTGATGGCACTGACATGTTCATTGACACAGATATTTACTGTTGAGAGATGAACGAAGGATTTTGAGCTCGATACTGTCTTTTGCAGGTAATCCATGGTGTTCTTCTATTTCAGAGAGGCTGTGTCTGAAATACTTCATCTCATGAACATGAACATTGTGTGTACATTCCCCAGGAGTCATGATGACAAGTATGCAGGGTTATTGCAGCTGACATCTAGTAATGGTACCTTTTGACACCTGTCTGTATATTTGCAGAGAGAATAAAGTGATCTATGATCCAGAATGTGCTTGGCTTTGGTGAGAACTGAAATGCTTCTTGACAGCTTGGATTGAACATGTTTTGAACTAAATGAAGCTTTATGTTTCATTTGGTGAACAATGAGGTTGTTTCCTTTCATGCATGGAGTTATTGTTGGAAAGTGGAGCCAAACTTCAGACCTGTTTGCACATTCAGCCATCTTTGTAAGCAAAGAACCAGCAGAAGTCTTGGCTGTGTAGTTCAACACCCGTTGGCTGGGAATACAGTTTGATTCTAAAACTTTATCAGACAGTCGGTATGTGACTGTACGTAGAGCCTACACAATACTGAGAATGCAAATATACAGACAGGTGTCAAAAGGTACCATTACTAGATGTCAGCTGCAATAACCCTGCATACTTGTCATCATGACTCCTGGGGAATGTACACACAATGTTCATGTTCATGAGATGAAGTATTTCAGACACAGCCTCTTCAAACTCTCTGCTAAAGGCTCTCTGCCAAAGCAGTGAGCGTCTCCTTGTGATGTAAGTCAAACACATGAAGTGTGAGTGCTTTGTGCTCCTTTACAGAGAACATCAGAAACAAATGAAGTTTTTATGTCTTCATGGATTTGTTCTGGTCCTGGATCAGGAAGCATTGCATCTTGAAACATTCCCGTGGGAATGTCGGTGCGTCTCTGATGAATAGTTTTTAATCCTGCAGGTGAAAACTCCAGTGAAAACACTGACAAACATTTTTAGACTGAGTCTTATAAAGTGATTTAATGTAACAGATTTCATTTAGAGAAGAATTTGCTCTAGACCTGCCGATGTGTTGGAAATCTGAAAATCCCAAAGCATTTGATCTCCTGGATACCGCTATCCAGCCTCCTGGGTCCTAGAAGGTGACATTATTACTCATGAAGAGTCTCGTCACTGGTGCACAAATGTACATCGACTGTCTGATAAAGTTTTAGAATCAAACTGGATTCCCAGCCAACGGGTGTTGAACTACACAGCCAAGACTTCTGCTGGTTCTTTGCTTACAAAGATGGCTGAATGTGCAAACAGGTCTGAAGTTTGGCTCCACTTTCCAACAATAACTCCATGCATGAAAGGAAACAACCTCATTGTGCACCAAATGAAACATAAAGCTTCATTTAGTTCAAAACATGTTCAATCCAAGCTGTCAAGAAGCATTTCAGTTCTCACCAAAGCCAAGCACATTCTGGATCATAGATCACTTCTTATTCTCTCCTGTTCACTGATCTCACCATGTCTCAGTTACTGTGCTGAGGTGTGGGGAAACACCTATAAAAGCTCCCTGCAGCCTCTGTCAGTCCTACAGAACAGAGCCGTCAGAAGAGTTCACAATGTGGATTTACATGAACACACAAATTCATTATTCCTCAAATCCAAAATATTGAAATGATTTGACCTTGTAGATTTTAAAACTGCACAAATTGTGTTTAAGGGAAAATCTCCTTCCAGGAAATATCCAAAGATTGTTCTTTGAAAGAGAGAGAGAGGGGTTATAACTTCAGAGGGATGATTAAAGATGGTGAGTGTTCGGACCACAAGGAGAAGTTTCTGTGTTTCAGTCTGTGGAGTAAAACTGTGGAACAGACTCAATATGGAGCTGCAGCAACGTCTGAACATAATCCAGATCAAGAAGAGGTACAAAGACATGATTTTCATGAGGTACAAGGAGGAAGACTAGTGCTGAGAATCACGAGGGGTTCACTTTTGATTGTTGGTGTAAATATGAAGATAATAGATGAAGATTTGAAAGGTGGGATTTCACTCCTATAAGGGCAGATAATAGTGAATAGAGGGATTAGATACGTTTTAACTTCTTCCTCCTTTTAGCACATGTAAAGTCAATTGTTTCACTGCTTGTTAATATTGATTTTGTTTCTTTTGTATAACTGTTTCTTTTTTTCTTGTATGTTTGTATAACTCTTTCTTCTTTTCTACTTGTATGCTTTTATTTTGTATTTTAACTTTTACATGTTCCAAATAAAGTCATCAAATCAAATCAAAAAAATGTCTTGATACATAATCTAAGGGTGTGATGTCGTGAGCTAGCGGCAACCTCCGGTCACAAACGATGAAGCCCATGAGGAAGTGTTATAAACTGCAGTTCATGGAGGATCCTCTGGAGGCTGGCTGCAGAAACACAGGAAACCACATAGACATGAATGGGAAGAAGAGGATCTTTGCAGCATTAATAAACATGTTTACAGCCTGGTTCAAAAAACAGCTTGGCCCTATGAAGCTAATCTCTCTATCTGCACACACTGTACGGGGGGGGGGGGGGGGGGGGGGGGATTTATTCTAACGTGACGGTTCAGGAGATATTAAGATTACCAGTTTTTGCCCAAATAAGGACATGACTGACGTGACTCCCGGACAGGAACACATAGCTGTTGGCTAAGAGGCTCAAACTCCGCCCCTTTACGTCACACTCTGTCTGGTTGAGTTCAGCATTTCCAATATGGCTGCCGCCGTCGATTGGCTTCCAAGGAACAGACGGGTGACGTCCATGTTTCATACAGTCTATGGTCGTGAGTAAGGCGGCGTCTCTGCGTCCATGTAGACCAAACGTTGCAAACCGCACCACAGACACGCCTCACTCCACAATAGATGTTGATGAGGTTTTTTCCACAATGACTAAATATCAGTATGTTCTTTACATCAGAAAGATCCCATGAACAGTTGTTTCAGACTTACTTTTTTTTAACAGTATTTTTTATTGATTTTCAATAAGAACATACAGAAAACATCACCACATACCACACCAGTTACAAAATAAAAAACAAGCAGCCTTCACTGCATACACACAAACACACACAAAAATAACAATAACAAAGTTAAATTAAGAAAAATAAAATCAAGTTGTCACACTCAATAGCCTTACAGATAAGTATAATCTACTGTTGCCTGAGGAAGTCCATTAAGGGGGCCCACACCTCTTCAAGGTCTTGCATTTTACCCCTAGTTACATAGGTTAACTTCTATAGTGTAACACACATTGCCATCTCTCCAATCCAAGATTGGGCAGAGGATACTTCAGTCTCTCTCCAAAATAGAGCAACCATCCTCCTGGCCTGCAGGAGGCCAAAGTTGATCAGAGTCTAACACTTAGAGTTAACAGGGAAGCAATCTGAGTATATTCCTAAAATACAAAGTTTTGCTATACAGGGTACCTGAATACCTGTGATTTTACTTAGAGTGCAGGCAACCATTTTCCAAAAGCTACCAGCTTAGGACATTCCCATACACAATGAATCAAATACCTTTCTCAATCAAACACTTCACACATGTATCTGGAATGCCAGGGGACCATTTATTGAAAAGTGACCTTTCAGACTTACTTGGTGTTTTTTCGACAAATCCAGCCCGTGATAGAGAGACGAGCTTGCAGAAAAGTTTGCATGATTGTGTGAATTAGTGAGCGGAGTGCTTGTCCTAAGAACAGAAGCTGTCCCAAACACAGAGAGGACAAAAGGTATGGACGATGTCAATGTGGTCTATAAGAAAAAAGACATGAACACATGTCACAGTGGTACAAACAGGAGGATGCAGTTGGTCTTCCTGTCCATTCTCATAGCTTGATAGAGTGAGAATATCCAGCATGCATTCATGTTTCATGTTTGAACTTTGTGACTGGGTGGTGAAATACTCAAGTGGCTCTCTTCGGTGTGGGATAGTTTAACAGGATTTGCAAGCCCAGAGGTCTGCAGAGTCCAGCACTGAGCATTAAACCAGTACTTTAGAACCTCCTTGGCCTTCCCTGCAGCCCCCTCCTTTTTGGCAGGACTTGGTTAGTTCTACACCGATAGACATTCTTTCACTCATCACTCATTTATCATTTTACCAAGTATCCAATAACCAGATTTTCCCCCTAATGACAGATCCTCCATCCCCGCTGATTAACCAATAGTCGGGTCTTCCTCGCCTAATGTCAAGAGCGCAGGATTCATGGGCTTGAAGAAGCTGTGTCTGGACCATAGACTGTATGAAACATGGACGTAGTCTCCGTGAAGTCACCCGTCTGTTCCTGAGCGCTGTTTGGAAGCCAATCGACGGCGGCAGCCATATTGGAAATGCTGAATTCAACAAGGCAGAGTGTGACGTAAAGGGGCGGAGTTTGAGCCTCTTAGCCAACAGCTATGTGTTCCTGTCCGGGAGTCACGTCAGCCATGTCCTTATTTGGGCAAAAACCCATAATCTTAATATCTTCTGAACCGTCACGTTAGAATAACCCCAAGCTGGGCCAAGCTGTTTTTTGAACCAGGCTGTAAACATGTTTATTAATGCTGCAAAGATCCTCTTCTTCCCATTCATGTCTATGTGGTTTCTTTGTGGTTTCCTGTGTTTCTGCAGCCAGCCTCTAGTGGATTCTCCATGAACTGCAGTTTATAACACTTCCTCATGGGCTTCAACGTTTGTGACCGGAGGTTGCCGCTTGTTCTGAACATAATCCAGAACATAGATGATGTCACCACAATGATCACTTTGACATTACACATATGTTAACTCCGGGCAACAGGTTTGAAATCTTTCAACTGGCAACACTCTGACATGTTGTTAGGCCGGGTACATACCACCAGAGTCACTTCTAATGTGCTCTGAGAATGAAATCCAACAAGTTCATGTGTTCATCTGGAGCCATGAGCGACATGTGACACACGTCAACATGTGACAGCAGGCCATGGAGACGTACAGACTGTACATTGATTTATTCTGTTGAGGAGGTTAAACTTCAGACTGGTTTTTAGTGGAGTCATCAAACGCTGAGTCATGTTTAACAGGGAAAAGTACTTTAATCAACATTTAGACAAATTCACCAGAGTCTGACTCAGAATCAAGACCCCTTTACCTGAGAACTGCACCATTATGTCAAACTACTGACTGACTGAACCTGGACTGACTGACTGAACCTGGACTGACTGAGCCTGGACTGACTGAACCTGGACTGACTGAGCCTGGACTGACTGAACCTGGACTGACTGAGCCTGGACTGACTGAACCTGGACTGACTGAGCCTGGACTGACTGAGCCTGGACTGACTGAACCTGGACTGACTGAACCTGGACTGACTGAGCCTGGACTGACTGAACCTGGACTGACTGAACCTGGACTGACTGAACCTGGACTGACTGGACCTGGACTGACTGAACCTGGACTGACTGAACCTGGACTGACTGAATTCCTGGTTCAGTCAGTCAGTCCAGGTTCAGTCAGTCCAGGACTGTATTTATGTGCCTGCAGGAGCTGGGATCGAACCGTCAACCGTCTGATTGAGAGACGATGGACTCTACCCACTGAGCCACAGCCGCTCAGATCACATGTGCAGTTGAGAGTCTCTTCAAACCTTAATAATCATGAAAATAGAGCAGAACGGCTTCAGTCGATATGTTGAAGAAAAACCTCCTGAGTAGTTCCCTGATAACTAACCTGTAACTAAACCTGTAACTAAACAAGATCCAACTAAGATTGTGTTTCCTGGTGCTGGAGTCCATGCTATTCTCATGTTGCTTGATTGAACATACAGTACATATGTTACCTTTTGTAATCAGCATATAGGTGAGCAAAGCTGGAAAACAAAGGGCAACATCTCTGATCAGCAGACATCCAACCGCTTCAGGCTGAAACTGTCAGTGAAATAAATCAGTAAAACTCTGCTGGGACTGAGCGGCGGTGGGAAACCTTCGAGCCTCATACGTGACCAATGACTGTTTCTTGTGCTGGATTCCTCTGCTGTGAGATACCCATGACTCTGTCGGTATGTAAGGCATGGTGCTCTTTAAAGGCTTAAATACAGTTTGATATTATACTGCACACCAAAGAAGGGACTGATTGACACGGGGTTTTGTGTAAGTCTTACACCGGTTGTTTTACTCTATGCTTCACACGGCGTGACAGTCAGAACATACAATGATGGGAACCTACAGAGTCACATACCTACAAGTAATTAAACTGAAAACACTCACCTTCAAAAAGACAGCAGATTATGCACCAAAGAAAAGTGGATTATAAACCAATGGTTAATCTGGGAGAGTACAGGAGGGCATTGGTAGATCACCCTTTTGTTAATTCCCTGTTTCGGCCCGTTGGTGTGCTTCCTCGATGCGGCTTCAGTCTCGTTTGAGTTTCAAACCGTTCACGTCACAAACCAAAGTTCTTATAAAATGTTGTCTTTTTCTGATTCCTCTGCAGCCACGTCCTGAATTACAGTCACATTCCCAACCCTTCAGGCAACATGGGGGGATTGGTCCCCAAACATAAAGCTCTTTGAGGCTCGGCCCGATGACTGGAGATCAGGAGCATGTGCCTCCTGACAAACACGAGTCCAATCTGTCTGACAGTAGGTCTGATATTTATGCCAAAAGCAAAGTTTGAAATACCGTGCCCCTCAAACTGTGAGTGCAATAGACTTAATAGACCGTAATGGTAACTGTATGATCAGGGTTAGGGGTTGGTCTGGACCAGCATGGTCTCGAGGGTTGATGTTGGAGAGGGCCCTCTTCACACTGTCTGCAGTCAGCTGGAGAGCCTGGCTGATGCAGGGCAGTGCTCTCCTCTGTGCTGCTCTGATGTGTGGAACCTCAACCTGAGAGAAAGGTGTGGAGGGGTCACTGAAACCCTGCCGTAAGCACCTTGGGCCCTCAGTGTCAATGAAATTGCTGGACAACTTTTTCCCAAATAAAGCCTCTGTGATTCTCTCTGAGGGTTGCTCCCTCCTTTATTGTATGCGTCAGTGTCACAGGATCTAAACGCAGCATCCCGAGGGCTCAGCAGGGTGCGACCCTCTCCAGTTAGTGAAGAGGAGTTAAACCGGCTCAGCGCCATCTGCAGCTGTACTTCCTGTTCTTTCAGTTTATGATTGAACATCATTATTTTTTTACCTCCCCTCCCTTGCCCCCTCTTCCCTCTGTGGGTGTGACCATCAGCAAGGAGGCTGATAAAAAGAGAGCAGAGAGAGCGGAGAGGGCAGCAGACTCACCTGCACCCACCTGCACAGAACCTAAGAGTCTCCAGAGCCCCTTCATCTCCTTCATCCTCCATCAGACCTCCAGAGGGTAAGAGCACCTCCTCCTGTCTCCTGCTCCCCTGTCTCCCATCTCGCCTGTACCTGCCTCACCTTTCTCCTCCTCACCTGTATCCTGTACCCTTCTCTCCTGTCTCCTGTCTCCTGTCTCCTCCTCACCTGTCTCCTGTTCTCCTGTCTCCTCCTCACCTGTCTCCTGTTCTCCTGTCTCCTCCTCACCTGTCTCCTGTTCTCCTGTCTCCTCCTCACCTGTCTCCTGTTCTCCTGTCTCCTCCTCACCTGTCTCCTGTTCTCCTGTCTCCTCCTCACCTGTCTCCTGTCTCCTGTCTCCTGTCTCCTCCTCACCTGTCTCCTGCTCTCCTGTCTCCTCCTCACCTGTCTCTTCCTCTCCTGTCTCCTGCTAATCTGTCTCCTCCTCTCCTGTCTCCTCCTCCCCTGTCTCCTCCTCCCTTGTCTCCTGTCTCCTCCTCACCTGTCTCCTCCTCACCTGTCTCCTGTCTCCTCCTCACCTGTCTCCTCCTCACTTGTCTCCTGCTCCTCAGTCTCCTCCTCCCCTGTCTCCTTCTCTCCTGCTCCCCTCCTCTCCTGTCTCCTGCTCTCCTGTCTCCTCCTCACCTGTCTCCTCCTCTCCTGTCTCCTGCTCCCCTCCTCTCCTGTCTCCTGTCTCCTGCTCCCCTCCTCTCCTGTCTCCTGCTCTCCTGTCTCCTCCTCCCCTGTCTCCTCCTCCTCTCCTGCTCCCCTCCTCTCCTGTCTCCTGTCTCCTGCTCCCCTCCTCTCCTGTCTCCTGCTCTCCTGTCTCCTCCTCCCCTGTCTCCTCCTCTCCTGTCTCCTCCTCTCCTGTCTCCTGCTCCCCTCCTCTCCTGTCTCCTCCTCCCCTGTCTCCTCCTCTCCTGTCTCCTGCTCCCCTCCTCTCCTGTCTCCTCCTCTCCTGTCTCCTCCTCCCGCTGTCTCCTCCTCTCCTGTCTCCTCCTCCCCTGTCTCCTCCTCCCCTGTCTCCTGTCTCCGTGTGTCTGCAGACAAATAGGCCAATGACTCAGACTTTATCCGAAATCATTTCTGTACTTTATTATTCCCTTCTTCAATCATTTTTTCATCCCATCTTCATCTTCATCTTATCTTCATCTTCATCTTATCTTCATCTTCATCTTCATCTTATCTTCATCTCCATCTTATCTTCATCTTATCTTCATCTTCATCTTCAAAGGTGTTCATTTCTCTGATCAATCACCTGAATGAACATTAGTTTGAACTGTTTGACTGAAAGAAGGTTATTAGGCTAATATGCTAGCTTTTAATATGTGAGATTTCACACACACACACACACACACACAGAGAGAGAGAGAGAGAGAGAGAGAGAGAGAGAGAGAGAGAGAGTAATCTGTAAAATGTTCAGTGTCTGTGATATGACTGGTTTTGTGTCTTGAGGGAAATGAACATTGTTGTTTTATTCTCTAACCCACTGATGACGTTTCTCTCTGACGACGCAGAGTTTTCATTCCTCGAACGAAGAACTCAAGTTCAGATCTTTTAAAGGATACTAATGTTTGAACTGAGGAGGAGTTCAGAACTCAAGTTCAGATCTTTTAAAGGATACTAATGTTTGAACTGAGGAGGAGTTCAGAACTCAAGTTCAGATCTTTTAAAGGATACTAATGTTTGAACTGAGGAGGAGTTCAGAACTCAAGTTCAGATCTTTTAAAGGATACTAATGTTTGAACTGAGGAGGAGTTCAGAACTCAAGTTCAGATCTTTTAAAGGATACTAATGTTTGAACTGAGGAGGAGTTCAGAACTCAATGTTTAGTGAATAACTCTGATTTTCAGTCACAGCTGTGGTGCGTAACTTAGTAGTTAAAAAGTGATAGAAATGTCATGAAACCCAAATAAAGAAAGTGTGCAGGTCCAGTTTACTGAGCCACCCTCCTGTTTATGAGCCATGTAAAGTCTTTACGTCTGTGTTCTTCCAGCGCTGTCTGACCTCCATCATGCTCTGGCTCCTGCTCCTGCTGTCAGCTCTGGCTGGGCTGGGAGGTGAGCGCACACACACAGAAGCCATCAGACTCAAAGGCTTTGTATTATGGGGGTGTATGGGGGTGTATGGGGGTTAATGGGGGGGGGGGGGGGGGGGGGTATTCATTTTTGACACAACAGTAATAGAACTATATGTTACCTTTGGAAATGTTAAGAAGAACAAACCAGGTAACTTTATATTCGGAGAAAAACAGATACTGAGCCTCTTTTTGTTTCTTACAGAGGTTTCTGGTAAGAACATCGTCATTCAAAAAATGGAGAAAGTCATCATCCCAACATCTGATCCATTTATGTTCTTCGGAAAATCTGTTTCAAAACTCTATGTGAGTACAACCTGATGTTTGAGAATATCAATCTTTGGGGTTATTCCTGTCAGTTTATGTTGGACCAAAGCCTTGATGAAACAAGTTCTGCTCAGACACTGTGCCAGGGTCCGCTTGGAGGCGGTTGTCTTATGAAACTGATGTAGTTTGTTTTCCAGCTTTTGTACTCTTTCATAGTATTTCTAATGAAAATATCAGATACCGTATGGTTTGAAATATGTGGTATCAAACATACTAACTACGTGTAGAAAGCTTAGACAACCATTGTCGTATCTAATTCTGAATTAAAACACATCATGTAACCGTGGCCACTGGCTCTCTTTGGCCACGGGTACATGATGTTTTTTAATTCGGAATTAATAATTCAGAATTCAAGTTTTCTCCTTCGTGTTTCCATGGAAATAGTAATTCCGAATTGAGGTTTACATGGAAAACACGTTTAATCGTTTTTATTCGATTCCTCTTCAGGTCTGGGGGTTGGGAAGGGTTCTGATTGGACAGGGGCGGGCGTGACGGATTTACGTCTACCTGAAGAAAACAGACTCCAGTTCTGCTTCTTTTATTTTGGGTTCCAACATGGAAGACCACACAATAAGAACAACTTTCACTTTGATTTAGATTCTAGTTTAGAATAAGCAGCTGGACACAAACATACTGCTTCACTTTCATCAGCTGAGGAGGAGAAGAGAGAGAGAGGACCGGAGGAGGGAGGAGGAAGACCGGACTTTGGAGAATCAAAGCCGGTTAGTGACACGGCTGCTCTACCTCAGCCCACTGACACATCCCTCTCACAGGGCCAGACAGCAGAGGATGAAAGTGCGAAGCTAGGAATAATAAATAAATAGTCTCGGCTCGAGTCGAACGCCTGCTTCTTCTTCTTCTTCTTTGGGTAAGGCAGGCTAGACGCAACATCGGCGTATTGCTGCCCTCCTCAGGTCGATGAATCAGGTCCTTAGATCAATTCTCATATTCTTGAGTATACTCCGGTTCTGTGCAAGAACTCCAACAGTCTCTTAACTTTCATCCAGTTGTCCAAGTTTAATAACGTGTTCATGCTAAAGACTGCTTCTCCCGAACGCCTGCTTCGAGGCGGCCCTCCTGAAATATGTGCCAGCCAGCGAGCATGCTCAGAACGACCGGAGTTAATTTAAAGAGGAATGAACGTAAACATGATGGAGGAATTATTCAACTCAGATTTAAAATCAGAATAAAGCAGACACTTACATCAGATTTAGGTTTAATTCAGAATTATCATTTTCATTCGGAACTAGGTGTTTACATGGTCATTTTTTATCTTTTTAAAGAGGATTTAATTTTAATTCTGAATTAAAGAGGAATTAAAAGTCTCATGTAAACGTAGCCACTGATAGCAATTCATTCAGGGCTGACAATCCAATCAAATACTTAATCACATTTAACCTTATAACTGTCCAGAGTTAACTGGCGATGATCTAAATGTACCTTAATGGGATCATTTTCAAGTTTTTAATACTCTTATCAACATGGGAGTGCACAAAAATGCTTGCTTTATGCAAATGCATGTTTATTATTATTATTGCAGCAATCCAAAACAATGATAAATACTGTCCAGAACACTCGCCACACAACATCAAAGATACTGCATGCTCAGAAAAGATGCTGAAAGGGCATTTTGACCTGAATGTAAAGCTTTCCAGCGTGGTCTGCCTCTGGCAGGGGGGAGGGGGCCTCTCTGCTGCCCCTGTATGCTTGGTCAGCAAGTGGTATTTGAGACTCGACGTTCTCCGGTGGTAACTGAATTCACATCGACGGTAAATGCAGATAACTTAAGTCTTGTCCAGAGAACCATCTGGCAGTGCTTTAAAGCTGAACATTCAAACACCCTCTTTATTCATTTCTGCTTGTCATCCACAGAGGCCATGTTTCCATGAGACTTTGAATTCCTCTTTAATTCAGAATTAAAATTAAATCCTCTTTAAAAAGATTTAAAATGATCATTCTGAATGAAACTTCAATCTGAAGTAAGTGTCTGCTTTATTCTGATTTTAAATCTGAGTTGAATAATTCCTCCATCATGTATACGTTCATTCCGCTTTAAATTAACTCAGGTCGTTCTGAGCATGCTCGTTCCCTCGTCCTGTCGCCATGACGCACAGATTCCAGGCTGAGGTAGAGCAGCCGTGTCACTAACCGTTGGCTTTGATTCTCCAAAGTCCGGTCTTCCTCCTCCCTTCTCCGGTCCTCTCTCTCTCTTCTCCTCCTCAGCTGATGAAAGTGAAGCAGGATGTTTGTGTCCAGCTGCTTATTCTAAACTAGAATCTAAATCAAAGTGAAAGTTGTTCTTATTGTGTGGTCTTCCATGTTGGAACCCAAAATAAAAGAAGCAGGAACTGGAGTCTGTTTTCTTCAGGTAGACGTAAATCCGTCACGCCCGCCCCCGTCCAATCAGAACCCTTCCCAACCCCCAGACCTGAAGAGGAATAAAGACCATTAAACGGGTTCTCGTGTAAACCTCAATTCAGAATTACTATCTCCATGGAAACATGAAGGAGAACACTTTAATTCAGAACGATTTAACTCTGAATTTAAAAACATCATGTACCCGTGGCCAGTGTCCATGATACTGCTGTATCTTTCTTGATTTCCCAAAGTACGGGGCGGGCCGAGGGTCATACACAGAACGTGTGCGCATTAATCATGCTTCAAATAAATGAGTGGCGTTAAGGAGAATTTGAATTAACTCCTCATTATGGCGTCAATTTTGAGAGCCCTAAATTCATTACATGATGTTTCCATGGTAACAGAGGCCGGGGCGCTTCCATACTGCGGCTTGCGGGGTCTTGGTCTTCACCCTGGCTGCAGAGATCCTTTTTTCAGACCTGTTGGACTTCACACGTTTTACAAAGTCCTAAACTATACAGGATTTATGACATTTATAAAAGTGACTGATCACGCCGCCTTAAAGACGACTGCATTGCGAGCATGTGTATTGAAAGAAAAGACACTTGGTCTGCACATGCTGGGACTTTTTACTCAAGATGAATCAATTTGACTCACTTCTTGGACGCTTCCTTTTCTAGGATTTGACCTTTGTCTCCCCTTGTCTCTGTCAACAGGTGAGCACCAGTCCAGAACTTTCCATTTGTATGGACGGATACAATAGCAAAAAGGAATGCCTTAAATTTTTCACGAAGGTCAATTTACCCTTCCAATCTGAAGAGCGTGTTTCTGATCTAAACGATCAAAAAATAGCAGAGAGATTTATTCGGTCTGTCACCGTCACTTCTACATTAGAGTTAAGAATGTTGATGACTGATGGGGTAACTAAGGTGAGTATCTCTCTGATCAGAACAACACTCATTTGAGGCTTGGATGAAAAGAACAGTTTAAACACTGAAAGAATGAATTCATTAAAGTGTCCGTTTGTCTTTCCAGGTAAACATTTACTTCCTGTCTGCCGGGAAACAATCAGGTATTTACGTGGCGACAAGTATGGATGTGGTGAGTTTATAAAATGAGTTCTAATAACTTCTATGAAAGATTTGTTCTAACTCTTTCTGCTACACTCCTCACATTTCCCACGATGTTGCCAGTACTGAACATGGTTATCACAGCACCTTCCCCTCATGTTTACATGTAAAAGTGTCAAAGGCACCATAACACCATGAACATGGCAGCAGGTTATTGGTGAGTCTGACCTGCTGTCATGTTCATGTTGTTTGTCCTGTCGTGCCTCTTCATCCCACAAGGTTTCATACAAATCTGGTTGGTAGTTGTCTTTTCTGTCATCCCGCTGACAAACTGAACCTGACCATGCAGTGACTCTTCAACGAGTGACCACGAGTGACCACGAGTGCAGAGGGTCTGTACCGTCAGGCTCTGCACGCTTAAAGAAAAATGATCCCTGGATACATCCAAAAACAGATCATCATCCAGCAAACAAAAACCTCTGAGAACCCAAGTTACCTTCTGCAAAGCTTCACATGTAGTTTGACATGTTTACAGATACACTCTGGTTCTTGTTGTTGTGATTGGAGGGACATATTGCTCCAGCCATTTCACACCCAAAACACCAATCAGAACACAACTTTTCACAGACGCTAAAAAAGTCCCTCAAACCAGATCAGAAACCACAAGCTCAGCCAAGCTGGGACAGGAAGTGGGACCTTAATAAGGACACGGTTCAAAGTGGTCTTTGTTGTTCTGTCAGTGTATGATGGTCCTCTTCAGGTGTTAAGGTCACCTTGGGGTTTGTGCCCTGAGGTGCGATCCTAAAGTCTGCCGTGACCTGTGTTGTGACCTTGACTCTGCTCTGTGTATTTTATCCAGACGATGAATTTGTATAAAAATGGCATAAGAGGCCCAAGTATTAAGATTAAATCAGATAAGGGAATAGACGTATCGTCCTGCAGAGCCTCAGGTGAGCAATATTTTACCCTCAATGTTCATTCTGGTCTTTGCTGTAACGTTGTAAAGTGGTGAGTGGACAATGACCTTTTCTCTTATGTTCACTTCTATCACCTAGACGGATCGCTGTTCAAAGCTTCAGAGCCTGTGAAAATCGGCTGTCAGACAGAAACATGTGACGCGCAGTATGCTGTAACTGTACAAAACTGTGGCAAAGATCAGGTCTGCTTGAAAGGGTAAGTCAGTGTATCTGGTATCTAAAACACAGAGCTGTGATTACACACTGGCTACGTTTCCATGAGACTTTTAATTCCTCTTTAATTCAGAATGATCATTTTAAATCCTCTTTAAAAAGATTTAAAATGATCATTCTGAATTAAACTTCAATCTGAAGTAAGTGTCTGCTTTATTCTGATTTTAAATCTGAGTTGAATAATTCCTCCATCATGTATACCTTCATTCCTCTTCAAATTAATGCCACTCGTTCTGAGCATGCTCGTTCCCTTGTCCTGTCGCCATGACGCACAGATTCCACGCTGAGGTAGTGCAGCCGTGTCACTAACCGTTGGCTTTGATTAGATACGCAGATTAGAAGACCCGGCTGGAGCCCCGTGTGTATAGTAGTCATCCGGTCAGTTGATTCTCAGGCTATTTACTGAACGGACTACTTAATCACTGAAACAAAGAGAGCTCAGGACAGAGTGAGAGAGGGCAGTCAACATCTGTTAAAGGTGACATATCCTGCAGACTGGACTCTTTAATGGTTCTCTCCCTGAAATCTGTGTCCCTGTCTACAAACCCCCTGAAAAGTCAAAGACTCCATTCTGCCCCTGTTCTGATTTCTCCACCTTTCTGTAAATGTGTGCTGAAACCAGCCGTTTCAGTTTTCAGTGTTTTTCATACGTCACAACGCCATCCGGTCTGTAACAGGAAGTCAGAGCTCGGAGCTTGTTCAGCCCATAGACTGTATAAAATACAACTCAACCCCTCCTCCGTTTTTCATTCCCTGCACACATGTGTGCTAACAAGGAGCTTAGGAGGGAGGCATGCTAGTTGTAGGCTGTCTTAATAAACACAAAGGTCGCTTTGACTCCCCACGTCTGCAGATTTGAAGATCTAGTGGAGGATTTTTAGTTTTCATGGAAAAGTGCTAGCGCTAGTTAGCATAGCCACATAGCTACATGTTGGTAGCTGTGTACCAAGACACACGTCGACATGCTGACAAATAAAACAACAAGAAACACTAAATCTGTGACCAATGGTTCAGAAAGGTCCTGCTGCAGGCGCCTCTCCGTCAGGATCAGATTCTGGATCAGATTCAGAGGGTTGAAGTAACGCGGGTCTGTGAGCAGCCGTGTATATTCAGACAACATGTAAACATTAGATCAACGTGCTGGACAGCCGAGGAGGCCACACCCACTTCCTGAGGGGGCGTGGTCAGAGAGCTCATTCTCATTTAAAGGCACAGACACAGAAAACAGCCTGTTCTGGGCAGGGCTGAAAAAGAGGGGTTTACAGGCAGACCAGAATCTGATTTCAAAGAGTTTTTATGAGCATAAACTTTAAAGACATGTTTTGGGGACCTCTTAGACCAATATGTGTTGATGAAAAACAGCAGGATATGTCACCTTTAAGGTAAAGGAACCAAATACAGATAATGACGATAATGAGAGGATACAATCCGCTGCATCTTGCATGCTTCCTATCTTTGCTGAGTGTGACATGGAAGAAGCAGGTTCACAAAATACAGCAGCATGGCAGAGGCCGATGTAACACCATGGTTCATAACATAGAGAGGAGGAGATGAAATACGTGGCTGATGAGCGGGGATCCCGGAAGTGATGTAAATGCGGGAAATACAAGCCGCCTAGCGGACCAATCACAGGGCTTGTGGTCCGCGGCGACTCTCTGGCGTAGGCTACGCCGTCGATTTGAAGCAGAAGTATAAATCAGCCTTCACAGCCACACTTCAGTAAATAACATCCCCTTTCAGCCCTAACATCGTTGGTATGGGGACTGACTTACTTTTGGAGACAGCCTCTAGTGGACACTCCAGGAACTACAGTCTCTGGCTCTCCTGCTGCTGGCCTGGTTTCTCAGCCCCCCATGTTCTGCTGGATGAGAAGAGGAAACTTGCTCCTGTGTTGTGTTTAGTTTGAGGGTCTCTGCAGCAGCTCACCATGTGGTTTCTTGTCTCTGTCCCTCTTTGCCTCCTTTAGAAACTGTGTGAAACTTTATAAAAAGGTCTGCACGTTCACCGGGCCTTCCGGTATTGATGCTCGCGGCATATCAAGTGAAGTGAAGGATCGGTGCCAGTACACTCTGTTTACTACTACTCTAATGCCAGAGTTGTCTGTGAAGGCAGACTACAAGGACCGGCGACGTGGCAATGTGGTCTTTTTGGACAGTGTGACAATAAAAGTGGGGTCTGATACATATCTGATGGAGCAAGGTGGGAGATTTCAGGTAAGCTTCCTCCAGCTTCTCTTTGACCTGCTTTCTTTCTTTCTTTCTTTCTTTCTTTCTCTGTCTTTCTTTCTTTCTTTCTTTCTTTCTTTCTTTCTTTCTTTCTTTCTTTCTTTCTTCTTTCTTTCTCTTTCTTCTCTTCTTTCTTCTCTTTCTTTCTTCTTTCTTTCTCTCTTTCTTTCTTTCTCTTCTTTCTTTTCTTTCTTCTTCTTCTTTCTTTCTTTTTCTCTTCTTCTCTCTTTCTTTCTTTCTTTCTTTCTTTCTTTTCTTCTTTCTCTCTCTTCTTTCTTTCTTTCTTTCTTTCTTTCTTCTTTCTTTCTTTCTTTCTTTCTTTTCTCTCTTTTCTTTCTTTCTTCTTCCTTTCTCTTTCTTCTCTTTCTTTCTCTTTCTTTCTTTTCTTTCTTCTCTTTCTCTCTTTCTTTCTTCTTTTCTTTCTTTCTTTCTTTCTTTCTTTCTCTCTTTCTTTCTTTCTTTCTTTCTCTCTTTCTTTCTCTCTTCTTTCTTTCTTTCTTTCTTTCTTTCTTTCTCTTTTCTCTTTTCTCTTTCTTTCTTTCTCTTCTTCTTTCTTTCTCTCTTCTCTTCCTTTCTCTCTTTCTTTCTCCTCTTCCTTTTCTTTCTCTCTTCTCTTTCTCTCTTCTCTTCCTTTCTTTCTTTCTTTCTTTCTCTCTTTCTCTCTTCTCTTCTTTCTTTCTTTCTTTCTTTCTTTCTCTCTTTCTTTCTCTCTTTCTTTCTTTCTTTCTTTCTTTTTTTCTTTCTCTCTTTCTTATTCTTTCTTTCTCTCTTTCTTTTTCTTTTTTTCTTTCTTTCTTTCTTTCTCTCTTTCTTTCTTTCTTTCTCTCTAACTTTCTTTCTTTCTTTTTCTTTTTTTCTTTCTTTCTTTCTTTCTCTTTTTCTTTCTCTCTTTCTTTCTTTCTTTCTCTCTTTCTTCCTTTCTCTCTTTCTTTCTCTCTTTCTTTCTTTCTCTCTTTCTTTCTCTCTTCTTTCTCTCTTTTCTCTTTCTTTCTTTCTCTCTTTTCTTTCTTTCTCTCTTTTCTCTCTTTCCTTCTCTCTTTCTTTCTTTCTTTCTTTCTTTCATTCTTTCTTAATTTCTTTCTTTCATTCTTTCTTTCCTTCTCTCTTTCCTTCTCTCTTTCTTTCTTTCCTTCTCTCTTTCCTTCTCTCTTTCTTTCTTTCTTTCTTTCTTTCTTTCTTTCTTTCTTCACTTCTTTCTTTCTTTCTTTCTTTCTCTCTTTCTTTCTTTCTTTCTTTCTTTATTTATTTCTTCATGTCTCTCTTTCTTTCTTTCTTTCTTTCTTTCTTTCTCTCTTTCACTCTTTCTTTCTTTCGCTCTTTCTTTCTTTCTTTCTTTGTTTCGCTCTTTTTTTCTTTCTTTCTTTCTTTCTTTCGCTCTTTCTTTCTTTCTTCCTTTCTTCCTTTCTTCCTTTCTTATATCAGTGGAGCAGAAATGTTAAATAAACCTTGTTTCTTCTAAATTAAAACTGAAAACAAGATCATTTGAAGATAGTTTGACTGAACAAGATATTTAAGATGTCTTAAAACCAGTCCCTCTGTCTCTCTCAGATGTTCCTCGTTCAGTAAATGTTAAATCAGGAGGGAGAAGACATTTAGACTGAACATGAGACACTTGGTCAGATTGTGAGTTTTTGCAGTGTGTCTCTGCCGCGGTGGGGATGTAGTTCTGTTTTACTCCTCCCCTCAGGTATCAGAAGAGTTAAGCAGTCAGCACATATTCCAGCTCTTGAAGCAGCTGGGTTAGTCTCATGAGTGTTTGAGTCTTTGTTTTCTGCTCTTCTGTGCAGGCTAAGGGGAGTGTCGTCACTTTCAGTAGTAAGACGATGAAGTTCGGCCTGTTATCAGTCACTAGTGAAGACAGTGGACTTACGGCCAGCTATTCCAAAGAAGACTATACTGTCGGCATCTTCTTCGATGGCTACACCGCACAAATCACCATCAAAGGTACAAACGCTGCACATGGATCAGAGATCAGAGTCAGGGATTCAGAGAACATGCATGGAGGTCTTTAACAGTATTGAACTGATCTGATGAGCAATCTATCCCCAATGTGTCCAGGTCCCACAGGGAAGGTGGTGGGGATGAAGGGTTTATGTTCAAATATAAATTCAAATGTGGCTGACGTGAGGCTCACTAAGGACAGGTGAGACGCGACCATGATCTCCACATCCCTCTGAACCATGCTCCTGATTTAAGTCTGTGTGTTAGTATGAACAATTGAGAGCTGATGTTGTTTGTCGCCCCCTAGCTGTGACGTAAAGCACAAAGATGTGTCCGTTGACCCTTTGATCACCGTCGAAAAGGCAAAGGAAAGGTGAGCAAAGATCTCAGATCATCCTCCTGTCCTGCGTGGTTTACTCGCAGTTATACAGCCGACACAACACTGACTGTGCATCCTCTCTCCACAGATGTGGTATCATGAAAAATGCACCCTTCAACAAATGTCACCCAAGCATCAGCGTGGAGCCCTACGTGAACGCCTGTGAAGCTACTCTGAAAGCTTATCCTCCAGTCGACAACCTGCCCTGTCATTTCCTGGAGGCCTACGCCAGAGCCTGCCTCTGGTGGACCGATAAGAAAGTGGAGGGCTGGCGCTCAAACTCCAAGTGCCGTAAGACCAAACCTAAGTAGCTTTAAGGCCAGAGAAGAGTTTGCTAATGTCGCTGCAGTTCACAGAGAGCCTCACTTAAAAACATACTTCAACTTCTTCAATCCTTTCAAACATCTCTGACACAGAAGAGTAAGACAAATACATGCTGTCTTCATCCAAAAGAACATCTCTGTAAACCGTTCCAGAGAGCTGAGGTCCAAACATGTCAGAAACAGCAGACAGAACAACACATCGGATAAAGATGTCCAACGGCAGCTTCTTCCTTTGACCCAAACATTACAGACAACACAGCTCGCATCCACACAGCTGTCCTCACACATGCACCACTCCTGAACCTTTAACACATTTAGAGCTGGGGCTTGTGTGTAAACACAAATGGACACATTTTTCACCATGACCATTTCACTTCATCTGGACTTTCTGCAAACCCCACAGTAAAATATCTGCAGGGATCCAGGCTGAGTCCATGTGTGAACACAGCAGGAGCCGTACATCATGTGACCGTGTGATCTCAGAGCTCAGAATGAAGCTGCTTCAGAATCTGTACGGCTGTGAATAGTGATGCAGCCTGCAGCACACTTCTATCAGTCAGTTCAGAGACCTGTTTCCTGTTCATTAACACTCTGTAAACGTGAACCCAGGAGACCAGGTTCTGGACTGTAAAGTGTACCGCTGGTGAACCCAGGAGACCAGGTTCCAGACTGTAAAGTGACAAGTTGTCCCAGTCTTGCCTGATAGAGGATTTCAGCTGCTCAACAGTTCAGGGTCTCCTTTGTGGTGTTTTATGTTTTCAAAGGGGGATGAGTCTGGACTACAGGCAGGCCAGTCCAGCACCTGGACTCTTCCACTACAGAGCCATGCTGTTGTAGTCCATGCAGAATGTGGTCTTGCTGAAATCTGTAAGGTCTTCCTGAAGACCTCATGGTCTGGATGGCAGCATGTGTTTCTCCTAAACCTGTAGATATAGTTCAGCATTAATGGAGCCTTCACAGATGTGGAAGGTCCCCATGCCATGGACTCTTATGATCCCCATACCATCAGGGACGCTGGCTTTGACCTGTGAGCTGATAACAAGCCGGGTGGCCTCTTTAGAGCGGAGGACACAGGGTCTAGGATTTCGTCAGACCACAGGACAGCTTTCCCCTCAGTCCATCTTAAATGGGCCCAGGTCCAGAGAAGTCTCTGTGGTTCTGGATCAGGTTTATATATGGTTTCCTTTTTGCATGGTTCAGTTTGAACCTGCATCTGTGGCTACAGAGTCATGTCTGTGTTTAATGCAGTGACTTCCACTACAGAGTCCTGTCTGTGTTTAATGCAGTGCTGCCTGAGGGTCTGTAGATCAGGTCCATCCAGTCTTGGTCCTGGTCCCTCTTGTCCAGAGGTGTCTCCTCAGAGTCCCGTAGTGATGTTGTGTAGATGATGAATCCTCTATCTGGTTGTTACTCAGAGGAACTTCATTCTGAACCTGTTGAACTGTTTGCTCACGCAGGCTCTCACAGAGCGGTGAACCTCTTCCCCTCTTTCCTTCCTCCGGACAGACTCGGTCTCTCTGGAGTTTTTATACCCGGTCATGTGACTCACCTGTAGATCATGAACCGCATTAGGTGTTCCTCCAGGTGTTTCTATAGAACGTGTTTCAGTTTAACGTCTGATGAGTCGTCTTTGGGATCTTTTCAGCTAAATCTAAACTTTCAAAACTCTAAATGTGTTTTTGTCAACACTTTGCACAGTGTCCCACTTTCCTCCAGTCAGGGTTGTATGAAGCAAAGTATCCTCAGTGTGAAGCTGAGACCTTGTCTTCTGTGTTCTGACAGACTGTGAAGAAGTGAAGAGGTGTTACAGTGAAAAGTTCGATGAATACAGATGATGACACTTAACAAAGACCAGAACCAAGCTCGCGATCAGAAGAAGACGGTCCCAGTGTTTAGTCTGTAGTCTATATTGTAGTTAAACCTTTGGTGCCCAGTTTGCAGGGGTGGTGGTGGTGAATTGAATGAACTCATGATGTCCACTCAGGACTTTGTCCCGAGCTGCTCCTCTGAATGATGGCAGGCTCTGAATGCTGAGCTGTAGTCCTGCCCAGGGGCATTGCTAGGCATAAAGCTCTACTGGAGCACAGGCCCCCTACTATTTCCCCTTCCTCACACACCACACACACACACACACACACACACACACACACACACACACACACACACACTTTTTATGGGCAGGTGTTTTCTCATGCCCTCTAAAGAGATCCAGAGCTTTTTTTCAGTTAGTGAAACCAGTTCTCACAGATGTGTCATGTTTCATGTGTTTACCAAACATCCTACATGAGAAACAAAAAGCTGCACCTCTATTTACAGAATATTAGAACCAGGGAAAGCTTTCAAACCATTGGGAATTCAATGATGTTTTGTTTTTTTAACCCAAAGCAGTGCTGGGGATAGTGGGACTTCACTTGTTTAGGAATTAATGAATGTTTGGGAAACACTGCGGTGGATGCAACACATTAACAACTGCGCCTAAAGTCTTTTCCTTTACTTCCGATGGCCAGTCCGCCCCTGATACTGGGGCACAGCTCATTTATACTGAGGCACGTGCCCCAGTAAAGGGGGTCTGGCGACGCCCCTGGTCCTGCCATCAGTGAGGTCAATCCTGTGAACTGTCTTCAAGAAGTCCTGAAGAGTTCTTTGATTCGGTGCTGCTTTGTTTTCTTATCAAAGTTGTGTCATTGTATTCCTTACATGTCTTTTGTTCTGCCTCTCTCTCAGCTACCGCCCCTAAGATCTTATGTAAGGACACCTTCTGCGCTTCTGAGGAGTTCTGCAGTGAGAAGGAGCACACAGGCGGCTTCGTTTGCTCCTGTCGGCACATTTTCAGCAAAAAGCACAGAGATGACAAAACTTTAGGTAAGGCAACAGTGACTCACGGAAGCTTTGACTTGTGCAGGATCCAGCGGCAGCGGTGCAGCAGCTCTGTGCAAGCTGTATCTTAACCCTCCTGTTATGTTCGTTTCTTAGGGACAGCATTAATGTTCCTGGGTCAACTTGACCCGGGGCACATTTAATGATCCAAAAGTGTCAGAACCCAAAAAAATCCCAGTAAACATTTTTTAAATCTCATAATGAACTTCATTACTAAGCATCAATATTTAGTGGATTAGTGTTCTTTAATGCTCACAGATCAGAGTTTAATAAATCGCTACCTTTTTATGAAACTCCTGTTCAAATGTGTTTTAATGTACATTGAAAAGCCCTAACTATAAATACAATAGTTTTACATGACTTTAATTTTTATTTATTTTATTTTACATTTAGAATTCTTGTTCTTTTAATGAAGTGATGTTGATAAATGAACATAAGACACCTCTTCTGTCACATGCTGCCCAGACTGTTATGCTGTATTTAGCTGGTTTGGAAGGCATACCTAAGATGGAAGGAACCTCTGAATACCACTAGCCCTTCCTCCATTGTGACATTAGAAATGCAAAATAACACTTTGAACAATTTTTTAAGACTTTTAAACTTTAAAATGGGTCCATTTGACCCGCAACATAACAGGAGGGTTAAGGGCTCAAGTGGTTTAGAGGAAATGAAAT
>NW_023260028.1:79032-124032 GCF_009762535.1 Notolabrus celidotus
CTTCAACAATAAATCAATATAATAATATAATAATAATAATATAATAATAATAGTGTATGTACCGTTGTGCAGTTGTATGTGTATTTCACTGTGTTTTAAAATCTGTAGCTCTGCATGGATTTATGATAGTGGACTCTCAAAGACTCTGGATCAGCTCTCTGTGAAGGCCTTGTTCTAGGGACAGGAAAGGAAATCAGGAGCAGTTTAAAACCGTCTGTGCTCACATCAGTCTGTGTTACACCCCGTCTGTTAAATAAGAAGAACGTGAATATCTGTTGGATCCTAAAATATCAGGGTTTAAAAGCCACTGTTGGATCTGTGCTGTCAGTCTCTGCAGAGTTAGATCCTGTATATCTGTCCATGAAACAAAGAGGTGTCAGTGTGAACTCTCAGCCTGGTACTCAGTGTGACTGGGATAATAATAGAAGCTTTGTTTGAAACCCTCTGATTTTTAGACCGCTTTGAGTCTGCAGAGAGACCAGAACGACTCTGAGCACAGATTCAGATTACACTCAGTCACCTCAGGCGCCATGTTCCAGCAAAGAATTCTGATTAACATCATTTAAATACTGAAATCAGTGATCATGATAAACAGAGTAAACTTCATGCTGTCACACGGGTCAAAGTCTGTCTGATCCGCCTGCTCCCTGAAACCAGCTCTCTGTAATAACAAAGACTCAGAGAATCCGGATCACACAGAGAGCCATGGAGTCTGTAAGGATGTGAGGAACTGAGACATTGAAAACCATGAGTCATGATTATGATGGATGACAGAGAAACACCTGAACATAACGACTAACTTGAATGTGTTTCTGATGATCTGTGAGGAGCCTGTCCGTCACACACAGGAACACATGATCTCATTAAATCTCTCATCTCGGTTTCATCCAATCAAACGCTCTGACGTCAAATAGCCACATCACCTCCAATCCAATCAGACGCTCCCCTGCACAGAGCCACGCCCTCTCCGTCCTCCTCCCTCGTCCTGCACCGTCATGGTGCTCGCTCCGGATGCAGTTGTCATGGAGATGGAGACGGGCTTGGCGTCGGCCGATGGCTCTGTTACCATGGATACAGCAGCAGCAGCAGGGTCTGTGGAGCCGCTCAGAAAGCACCGCATGCTGATCTTGATCGGAGAGATCTCCACCTGTCATCACCTGGACGCCACCAGGACGCAGATACAACAAGGTGAGGGGGCTGTTAGAGCAGGGTGTGTGTGTGTATGTGTGTGTGTGTGTGTGTGTGTGGTGTGTGTGTGTACATGTTCACGATTCTTCTTCAGACTGAGCTGGTGTTTCTGTACGAGTCGCTCCGCTGCTTTAAAACAATCACTGGATGATTGGAGAGGCAGAGACGAGAACGTCTGCAGAGTCTGTTCATCCTTTCCTCCTAGAGGATCAGAAACACTCTGCATCCTTTCATCTCTAGCATTCACTCCTGCAGAGCCTTCTTACCTGTTATCAGTTACACCTTTGTATCATGTAAAGATCACCTCCTGATAAAGCATGATCCCCTCCTGATGAAAGCATGATCACCTCCTGATGAAAGCATTATCCCTCCTGATGAAAGCATGATCACCTCCTGATGAAAGCATGATCCCCTCCTGATGAAAGCATTCCCTTCGATGAAAGCATGATCACCTCCTGATGAAAGCATGATCACCCTCTGATGAAAGCATGATCACCTCCTGATGAAAGCATGATCACCTCCTGATGAAAGCATGATCACCTCCTGATGAAAGCATGATCCCCTCCTGATGAAAGCATGATCCCCTCCTGATGAAAGCATGATCACCTCCTGATGAAAGCATGATCCCCTCCTGATGAAAGCATGATCACCTCCTGATGAAAGCATGATCCCCTCCTGATGAAAGCATGATCCCCTCCTGATGAAAGCATGATCACCTCCTGATGAAAGCATTATCCCTCCTGATGAAAGCATGATCACCTCCTGATGAAAGCATGATCCCCCTGATGAAAGCATGATCACCTCCTGATGAAAGCTGATCCCTCCTGATGAAAGCATGATCACCTCCTGATGAAAGCATGATCCCCTACTGATGAAAGCATGATCACCTCCTGATGAAAGCATGATCCCCTCCTGATGAAAGCATGATCACTCCTGATGAAAGCATGATCCCCTCCTGATTAAAGCATGATCCCCTCCTGATGAAAGCATGATCCCCTCCTGATGAAAGCATGATCACCTCCTGATGAAAGCATGATCCCCTACTGATGAAAGCATGATCACCTCCTGATGAAAGCATGATCCCCTCCTGATGAAAGCATGATCCCCTCCTGATGAAAGCATGATCACCTCCTGATCACCTCCTGATGAAAGCATGATCACCTCCTGATGAAAGCATGATCACCTCCTGATGAAAGCATGATCACCTCCTGATGAAAGCATGATCACCTCCTGATGAAAGCATGATCCCCTCCTGATGAAAGCATGATCCCCTCCTGATGAAAGCATGATCCCCTCCTGATGAAAGCATGATCACCTCCTGATGAAAGCATGATCACCTCCTGATGAAAGCATGATCCCCTCCTGATGAAAGAAGCCGCTGATGGGTGCTGAGCACATTCAACAGAATCAGAGCTGATTGTTTCAGTTGAGTTTTGTATTAACAAAAGATGATAAAATCAAAGTTAAATGATAATGTTACATGATAATATTAAATGATAATGTTACATGATAATGTTGATTGATAATGTTAATGATAATGTTGAATGATAATGTTACATGAAAGTTACGTGATATAGTTAATTGATAATGTTACCTGATAATGTACGTGATATGTTACATGATATGTTAATATAATGTCACATGAGAATGTTACATGATAATGTTAATGACAATGTTACATGATACTGTTATGATAATGTTACATGATAATGTTACATGACAATGTTAAGTGATAATGTTACATGATAATGTTACGTGATAATGTTACATGAAATGTTGATGATACTGTTACATGATAATGTTAATGATAATGTTACATGATAATGTTTAAATGATAATGTTACATGATAATGTTGATTTGATAATGTTAATTGATAATGTTAATGATAATGTTGAATGATATGTTAGGTGATAATGTAACATGATAATGTTAATTGATAATGTTAATGATAATGTTAAATGATAATGTTAAATGATAATGTTAATGATAATGTGGGTGATAATGTTTAAATGATAATGTTAAATGATACTGTTACATGAATGTGACTGATAATGTTACATGATAATGTTACTGATAATGTTGACTGATCATGTTAATGATACTTCTTACTGTTAATGTTTTGAATGATAATGTTACATGATAATGTTACATGCTAATGTGATTGATAATGTTAATTGGATAATGTAATGATAATGTCTGAATGAAATGTTAGGTGATAATGTTACATGATATGTTAATTGATACTGTTAATTGATACTGTTACATGATAATGTTGGGTGATAATGTTAAATGATACTGTTAATGATCCTGTCTGGGTGATAATGTTAAATGATAATGTTACTGATAATGTTACATGATAATGTTGAATGATAATGTTAATGATAATGTTACATGATAATGTTGAATGATAATGCTAATTGATAACCTTAATTGATATGTTACGTGATAATGCACATGACACTGTTAAATGATAATGTTAATGATAATGTTAATGATAAGTTAATGATAATGTTACATGATAATGTTCATGATAATGTTAATGATAATGTTACCTGATAATGTAAGGATAATGTTAATTGATAATGTTAATGATAATGTTAAGTACGTTAATGTTAAGTTACATATAATGTTAATGATAAGGTTGAATGATAATGTACATGATATGTTAAATGATAATGTTACATGATAATGTAGATGGTAATGTTAATGATAATGTTAATGATAATGTTACATGATGAATGTTTAATGATTATGTAATTTGATAATTGTTAAATGATAAGGTTAAATGGATAATGTTATGGTAATGTTAATTGATAATGTTAATTGATAATGTTAATTGATAATGTTACATGATAATGTTAATGATAATGTTAAGTGATAATGTTAGTTATAATGTTAATGATAATGTTAAATGATAATGTTAATTGATAATGTAACATGATAATGTTAATTCATAATGTTACGTGATAATGTTAAATGATAATGTTAATTGGGTAATGTTAATTGATTATGTAATTGGTATGTTAATGATAATGTTAGGCTGACTTGTAAATGAGGTGTATTAGACTGACACTGACTCTCTCTTCAAACAGGGCTGCGTCATGGAACGTGGATCTATCCGTGTGTGACCTGAACAAAGAGCTGCAGCTGTTTGAGAGCAGACACACCGCGCAGTTCTCCTCGCAGGTCAAAGGTCAGTCTGGCGTCAGCCAATCAGCACACAGTAAGCCTACACAAGTTAAAGGTGACACTTTAAAGGGGACACATTGGTAAGTGTGTCCTTGTTGTTAAGTGTTTGTGAGACATGTCTGTGTGTCTAACACACACAGGCTGTGTGTATGTGTGAGTGTGTATCTGCTGCTGTCAGGACAATCGGACGGTCAGCTGTGATGTTTTAAGAGCGAAGCTGCAACTGTACTGTGAAACTACAAGACTATCAGCTCTGTCCTCGTCTCTCTGTCCTCATGTCTCTGTCCTCATGTCTCTGTCCTCATGTGTCTGTCCTCATGTGTCTGTCCCCATGTCTCTGTCCTCATGTCTCTGTCCTCATGTGTCTGTCCTCATGTCTCTGTCCTCATATCTCTGTCCTCATGTCTCTGTCCTCATGTGTCTGTCCTCATGTGTCTGTCCCCATGTCTCTGTCCTTATGTCCTCATGAGTCTGTCCTCATGTGCCTGTCCTCATGTCTCTGTCCTCATATCTCTGTCCTCATGTCTCTGTCCTCATGTCTCTGTCCTAATGGTCTTTCCTCGTGTGTCTGACCTCATGTCTCTGTCCTCATGTCTCTGTCCTCATGTGTCTGTCCTCGTGTGTCTGACCTCATGTGTCTGTCCTCATGTCTCTGACCTCATGTGTCTGTCCTCATGTCTCTGTCCTAATGTGTCTGCCCTCATGTCTCTGTCCTCATGTGCTATCCTCATGTCCTCTGTCCTCATGTATCTGTCCTCATGTCTCTGTCCTAATTCTCGTCCGCCATGTGTCTGTCCTCGTGTCAGTCCTCATGTCTCTGTCCTCATGTGTCTGTCCTTATGTCTCTGTCCTCATGTGTCTGTCCTTATGTCTCTGTCCTCATGTGTCTGTCCTCATGGTTCTGTCCTTATGTCTCTATCCTCATGTGTCTGTCCTCATGTGTCTGTCCTTATGTCTCTGTCCTCATGTCTCTGTCCTCATGTCTCTGTCCTCATGTCGCTGTCCTTATGTCCTATGTGTCTGTCCTTATGTCTCTGTCCTCATTGGTCTGTCCTCATGTGTCTGTCCTTATGTCTCTGTCCTCATGAGTCTGTCCTCATGTCTCTGTCCTCATGTCTCTGTCCTCATGTGCCTGTCCTCATGTCTCTGTCCTCATATCTCTGTCCTCATGTCTCTGTCCTCTGTCTTCATGTCTGGGTCTGAGTGTGTGTGCTGTGTGTTTGTGGGTCTGAGTGTGTGTGTGCTGTGTGTGCTGTGTGTTTGTGGGTCTGAGTGTGTGTGTGCTGTGTGTTTGTGGGTCTGAGTGTGTGTGTGCTGTGTGTTTGTGGGTCTGAGTGTGTGTGTGCTGTGTGTTTGTGGGTCTGAGTGTGTGTGTGCTGTGTGTTTGTGGGTCTGAGTGTGTGTGCTGTGTGTTTGTGGGTCTAAGTGTGTGTGTGCTGTGTGTTTGTGGGTCTGAGTGTGTGTGTGCTGTGTGTTTGTGGGTCTGAGTGTGTGTGTGCTGTGTGTTTGTGGGTCTGAGTGTGTGTGCTGTGTGTTTTTTGGGTCTGAGTGTGTGTGTGCTGTGTGTTTGTGGGTCTGAATGTGTGTGCTGTGTGTTTGTGGGTCTGAGTGTGTGTGTGCTGTGTGTTTTTGGGTCTGAGTGTGTGTGCTGTGTGTTTGTGGTCTGAGTGTGTGTGCTGTGTGTTTGGTGGTCCTGAGTGTGTGTGCTGTGTGTTTGTGGTCTGAGTGTGTGTGTGCTGTGTGTTTGTGGGTCTGAGTGTGTGTGCTGTGTGTTTGTGGGTCTGAGTGTGTGTGCTGTGTGTTTGTGGGTCTGAGTGTGTGTGCTGTGGGTCTGAGTGTGTGTGCTGTGTGTTTGTGGGTCTGAGTGTGTGTGCTGTGTGTTTGTGGGTCTGAGTGTGTGTGCTGTGTGTTTGTGGGTCTGAGTGTGTGTGTGCTGTGTGTTGTGGGTCTGAGTGTATGTGTGCTGTGTGTTTGTGGGTCTGAGTGTGTGTGCTGTGTGTTTGTGGGTCTGAGTGTGTGTGCTGTGTGTTTGTGGTCTGAGTGTGTGTGTGCTGTGTGTTTGTGGGTTCTGTTTGTGTGTGTGCTGTGTGTTTGTGGGTCTGAGTGTGTGTGTGCTGTGTGTTTGTGGGTCTGAGTGTGTGTGCTGTGTGTTTGTGGGTCTGAGTGTGTGTGCTGTGTGTTTGTGGGTCTAAGTGTGTGTGTGCTGTGTGTTTGTGGGTCTGAGTGTGTGTGCTGTGTGTTTTTTGGGTCTGAGTGTGTGTGTGCTGTGTGTTTGTGGGTCTGAATGTGTGTGTGCTGTGTGTTTGTGGGTCTGAGTGTGTGTGCTGTGTGTTTGTGGGTCTAAGTGTGTGTGTGCTGTGTGTTTGTGGGTCTGAGTGTGTGTGCTGTGTGTTTGTGGGTCTGAGTGTGTGTGCTGTGTGTTTGTGGGTCTGAGTGTGTGTGTGCTGTGTGTTTGTGGGTCTGAGTGTGTGTGCTGTGTGTTTGTGGGTCTGAGTGTGTGTGCTGATAAATAATTCAGTGTGTAATTGATCTTTCAGGGTCTCTGCAGTCAGCAGGGAGGAGCCCAACATGGATTACCTGATCACACACACACAGCACACACACTCAGACCCACACACACACACACACACACACACACACACCACACACACAAATACACACACACACACACACACAGTAGTGTAGTGTTGGTAACAGAGTGTGGTGTGGATGTAGTAAGAAGGACTGCAGACCTGCTAACATTTAGAAAGTCAGCCGTCTTCAAACCTGATCTCGCTCTGAGTCTGGGACAGGAAACCCTCGGTGATGGATTAGGCAGAGCTGCTCCCCTCACACATCCTCATGAACTCTAAGCTCCTCCTCTCCTCCATCACTCCCTTTAGGCCTCTCGCTCTTCCTGTCCCCCTCCTCTGTATCCAGACTGATCAGGGTGTGGTCACCTGATCACTCAGTCAGTATGTCCTGATGGCGTGTGAATTTGCTGTGAATGAGTGAATGTGTTGTGACAGAGTGAATGTGCTGTGAATGAGTGAATGTTAGGATAAGGACCTGTGAGTGGTCACTGGAGACGAGCTCTATGAACACATGATGTTTGTCTGTGCAGGTCTGTCTGAGGCAGCTCGTCCTTTATGAACACATGATGTTTGTCTGTGCAGGTCTGTCTGAGGCAGCTCGTCTTTTATGAACACATGATGTTTGTCTGTGAAGGTCTGTTTGATGCAGCTCGTCCTTTATGAACCACATGAGTTTGTCTGTGAAGGTCTGTTTGAGGCAGCTCGTCCTTTATGAACACATGATGTTTGTCTGTGCAGCTCTGTTTGAGGCAGCTCGTCCTTTATGAACACATGATGTTTGTCTGTGCAGGTCTGTCTGATGCAGCTCGTCCTTTATGAACACATGATGTTTGTCTGTGAAGGTCTGTTGATGCAGCTCGTCTTTATGAAACACATGATGTTTGTCTGTGCAGTTCTGTCTGAGGCAGCTCGTCCTTTATGAACACATGATGTTTGTCTGTGCAGCTCTGTTTGAGGCAGCTCGTCCTTTATGAACACATGATGTTTGTCTGTGCAGGTCTGTCTGATGCAGCTCGTCCTTTATGAACACATGATGTTTGTCTGTGCAGGTCTGTTTGAGGCAGCTCGTCCTTTATGAACACATGATGTTTGTCTGTGAAGGTCTCTCTGAGGCAGCTCGTCCTTTATGAACACATGATGTTTGTCTGTGCAGCTCTGTTTGAGGCAGCTCGTCCTTTATGAACACATGATGTTTGTCTGTGAAGGTCTGTTTGAGGCAGCTCGTCCTTTATGAACACATGATGTTTGTCTGTGCAGGTCTGTTTGAGGCAGCTCGTCCTTTATGAACACATGATGTTTGTCTGCGAAGGTCTGTTTGAGGCAGCTCGTCCTTTATGAACACATGATGTTTGTCTGCGAAGGTCTTTTGAGGCAGCTCGTCCTTTATGAACACATGATGTTTGTCTGCGAAGGTCTGTTTGAGGCAGCTCGTCCTTTATGAACACATGATGTTTGTCTGTGCAGCTCTGTTTGAGGCAGTTCGTCCTTTATGAACACATGATGTTTGTCTGTGCAGCTCTGTTTGAGGCAGCTCGTCCTTTATGAACACATGATGTTTGTCTGTGCAGCTCTGTTTGAGGCAGTTCGTCCTTTATGAACACATGATGTTTGTCTGTGCAGGTCTGTTTGAGGCAGCTCGTCCTTTATGAACACATGATGTTTGTCTGTGCAGTTCTGTTTGAGGCAGCTCGTCCTTTATGAACACATGATGTTTGTCTGTGAAGGTCTGTTTGAGGCAGCTGTCCTTTATGAACACATGATGTTTGTCTGTGCAGGTCTGTTTGAGGCAGCTCGTCCTTTATGAACACATGATGTTTGTCTGTGCAGGTCTGTTTGAGGCAGCTCGTCCTTTATGAACACATGATGTTTGTCTGTGAAGGTCTGTTTGAGGCAGCTCGTCCTTTATGAACACATGATGTTTGTCTGTGCAGGTCTGTTTGAGGCAGCTCGTCCTTTATGAACACATGATGTTTGTCTGTGAAGGTCTGTTTGAGGCAGCTCGTCCTTTATGAACACAATGATGTTTGTCTGTGAAGGTCTGTTTGAGGCAGCTCGTCCTTTATGAACACATGATGTTTGTCTGTGCAGGTCTGTTTGAGGCAGCTCGTCCTTTATGAACACATGATGTTTGTCTGTGAAGGTCTGTTTGAGGCAGCTCGTCCTTATGAACACATGATGTTTGTCTGTGAAGGTCTGTTTGAGGCAGCTCGTCCTTTATGAACACATGATGTTTGTCTGTGAAGGTCTGTTTGAGGGCAGCTCGTCCTTTATGAACACATGATGTTTGGTCTGTGAAGGTCTGTTTGAGGCAGCTCGTCCTTTATGAACACATGATGTTTGTCTGTGAAGGTCTGTTTGAGGCAGCTCGTCCTTTATGAACACATGAGTGTCTGATTGACACTGTGATTTTCTTTACTTGATGACGTGAGCAGAAGCCTGATGTGGTTTCTGGGCCCCCCTTAGTGATCCGGGTCCTGTTACACTCTGAGGAACAGTATCTGTATGACGTCATATGATGGAGCCCTTTTTTCCTGATTCACGTGAACGCAACCCAATCTCTGCAGCCTTTTCAGAACTGATCCCTGTCCGAGGGTCCCTGAATGCAGCACGAGGCGGCAGATAGCAGAGTGTAGGTGTAGCGCTGTAACGGGCCTTCATCCTCATCCTCATCCTCAGCAGCAGCATCATCCAGCCCCTCCCTCCTCCTCCTCCTCCTCCTCCCTCCATCACTGATCCGCTCTCTCTCCGGTGGTTCTCCGGTTCAGCTCGCAGGACTTCCTCCTCGGTTGGACTCGGTCAGTCCGTGATGTGTTAGGGGTCTGCAGAGGTGGACCAGGTGTGGACCAGGTGTGGACGTGGACGTGGAGCGAGCTGCAGGTTTTCAGTGAGCAGGGTGAGCGGAGGAATGTCTGAGACTGAGAGAGAGGATCGAGTCTGAGACTGCAGACACACTGTGAGTAACATCATTATATGACTGCACACACACACAGACACACACACACACACACACACACACAGACACAGACACACACACACACACACACACACACACACACACACACCACACACACACACACAGACACACACACACACACACACACACACACACACACAGCTGTGTGTCTCTGCAGCTCGCAGGATCACTCAGATCTGCATGTGGTGCGTTCACAGTCTCTGCGGATTATACCGAGGTCCTCCTGATCCTGCATCACGTGACAGATCGACTTTGAGATGTTGATCATGTCCTTTAAACGTCTCCTCCCTTCACGCTGCTGTGAGGACGTGAATCATGTGATCCCCATCTCTCTGTGTGGTCCATTTAAAGGGATTCCATGACTGTGTCCGCCTGTCCCCTGTGTGGACCCTGTGTGGACCCTGTGTGTCCTCTGTGTGTCCCCTGTGTGGACCCTGTGTGTCCTCTGTGTGTCCCCTGTGTGGACCCTGTGTGGACCCTGTGTGGACCCTGTGTGTCCCCTGTGAGGACCCTGTGTGGACCCTGTGTGGACCCTGTGTGTCCTCTGTGTGTCCCCTGTGTGTCCCCTGTGTGGACCCTGTGTGGACCCCTGTTTGGACCCTGTCTGTCCCCTGTGTGTCCTCTGTGTGTCCCCTGTGTGGACCCTGTGTGTCCTCTGTGTGTCCCCTGTGTGGACCCTGTGTGGACCCTGTGTGGACCCTGTGTGTCCCCTGTGAGGACCCTGTGTGGACCCTGTGTGTCCTCTGTGTGTCCCCTGTGTGGACCCTGTGTGGACCCTGTGTGTCCCCTGTGTGGACCCTGTGTGGACCCTGTGTGTCCCCTGTGTGGACCCTGTGTGGACCCTGTTTGGACCCTGTGTGGACCCTGTGTGTCCCCTGTGTGGACCCTGTGTGGACCCTGTGTGTCCTCTGTGTGTCCCCTGTGTGTCCCCTGTGTGTCCCCTGTGTGGACCCTGTGTGGACCCTGTGTGTCCCCTGTGTGGACCCTGTGTGTCCCCTGTGTGGACCCTGTGTGGACCCTGTGTGGACCCTGTGTGTCCCCTGTGTGGACCCTGTGTGGACCCTGTGTGGACCCTGTGTGTCCCCTGTGTGGACCCTGTGTGTACCCTGTGTGGGACCCTGTGTGGACCCTGTGGACCCTGTGTGGACCCTGTGTGGACCCTGTGTGGACCCTGTGTGTCCCCTGTGTGGCCCCTGTGTGGACCCTGTGTGTCCTCTGTGTGTCCCCTGTGTGGACCCTGTGTGGACCCTGTGTGGACCCTGTGTGTCCCCTGTGAGGACCCTGTGTGGACCCTGTGTGTCCTCTGTGTGTCCCCTGTGTGTCCCCTGTGTGTCCCCTGTGTGGACCCTGTGTGGACCCTGTTTGGACCCTGTCTGTCCCCTGTGTGTCCTCTGTGTGTCCCCTGTGTGGACCCTGTGTGTCCTCTGTGTGTCCCCTGTGTGGACCCTGTGTGGACCCTGTGTGGACCCTGTGTGTCCCCTGTGAGGACCCTGTGTGGACCCTGTGTGTCCTCTGTGTGTCCCCTGTGTGGACCCTGTGTGGACCCTGTGTGTCCCCTGTGTGGACCCTGTGTGGACCCTGTGTGGACCCTGTTTGAACCCTGTTAGGACCCTGTGTGGACCCTGTTTGGACCCTGTGTGGACCCTGTTTGGACTCTGTTTGGACCCTGTTTGGACCCTGTGTGTCCTCTGTGTGTCCCCTGTGTGTCCCCTGTGTGTCCCCTGTGTGGACCCTGTGTGGACCCTGTGTGTCCCCTGTGTGGACCCTGTGTGTCCCCTGTGTGGACCCTGTGTGGACCCTGTGTGTCCCCTGTGTGGACCCTGTGTGGACCCTGTGTGTCCCCTGTGTGGACCCTGTGTGGACCCTGTGTGGACCCTGTGTGTCCCCTGTGTGTCCCCTGTGTGTCCCCTGTGTGGACCCTGTGTGGACCCTGTGTGTCCCCTGTGTGGACCCTGTGTGGACCCTGTGTGGACCCTGTGTGTCCCCTGTGTGTCCCCTGTGTGGACCCTGTGTGTCCCCTGTGTGGACCCTGTGTGGACCCTGTGTGGACCCTGAGCGTACAGCGTCATGACATGAACCCACGATGAGGGTTAGAGAAGGTGTGAACACAGAACCTGTAGGAAGTGCTCCTGTTTTGTCGTTCCAGGAGAGTTAGCCAATCAGATTTCAGCAGCTCTGTGGGAGGAGCAGGATACAACCTCTGCAGGTTATCATCTACTCATCTCTGTGCGCCCGCCTGCAACAGAGAGCTGCAGACAAGAGCAGAGTACAGTCCAGACCCTGATCCAGACCCTGATCCAGACCCTCAGATGGTAAACAGAGAGGGCCACAGGAAGTCTGGGTTCATGCATCCTTTGTTATCAGAATAACTGTTAGACACAAAATTGGTCATCACTCCCCAGAGACTGATCTGATTGGTCCAGAGGTCGACCACATGAACACCTGTCCTTGTTGTCAAACCCAAAGTCTGTATGAACCGGTCTGTAGTCTCAGCGACGGCTCCCATGGTTAATGTGAGGAGGATTTCTTTCTCTCTGTAAACAGATCTCTGCATGAAGAGCAGCTAACAATCTGTTCTACATCAAACATTTACACTGAGACACTAATCTGATTGATGCTGAGTCAATAAAGACAACCAGCAGACCTCCATTCAACAAACAAACATTGTAGACGTAGTTTTCTTCTCCTCTTGAGGACAGACCTGACAAAGCTGGACTTTGGACTTTGGACTAATCTGCATCATGATGTTGTTATTTCAGCAAACTGAAGACCCGTTAATTACAAGAACATCAGTTTCTGTTTCAGGTTCACACCGCTGAAGGAAGCCAGAGGGAAGACTCTGTGGGACTGTTTACAGTGAAGCTGAGACTGTGGAACTGTTTACAGTGAAACTGAGACTCTGTGGAACTGTTTACAGTGAAACTGAGACTCTGTGGAACTGTTTACAGTGAAGCTGAGACTCTGTGGAACTGTTTACAGTGAAACTGAGACTCTGTGGAACTGTTTACAGTGAAACTGAGACTCTGTGGAACTGTTTACAGTGAAGCTGAGACTGTGGAACTGTTTACAGTGAAACTGAGACTCTGTGGAACTGTTTACTGTGAAACTGAGACTGTGGAACTGTTTACAGTGAAGCTGAGACTGTGGAACTGTTTACAGTGAAACTGAGACTCTGTGGAACTGTTTACAGTGAAACTGAGACTCTGTGGAACTGTTTACAGTGAAGCTGAGACTCTGTGGAACTGTTTACAGTGAAGCTGAGACTGTGGAACTGTTTACAGTGAAACTGAGACTCTGTGGAACTGTTTACTGTGAAACTGAGACTGTGGAACTGTTTACAGTGAAGCTGAGACTGTGGAACTGTTACAGTGAAGCTGAGACTCTGTGGAACTGTTTACAGTGAAGCTGAGACTCTGTGGAACTGTTTACAGTGAAGCTGAGACTCTGTGGAACTGTTTACAGTGAAGCTGAGACTCTGTGGAACTGTTTACAGTGAAGCTGAGACTGTGGAACTGTTTACAGTGAAACTGAGACTCTGTGGAACTGTTTACAGTGAAACTGAGACTGTGGAACTGTTTACAGTGAAGCTGAGACTCTTTGGAACTGTTTACAGTGAAGCTGAGACTCAGCACTAACAGATGAACTCCTCTGGGGGATTGAATGAACCAAGAAATGACAGAGTTTATTCAGCAGACAGATCTAGAGGGGGGGGGGTTCTCTTTGATCTGAGCACATGGTCGCTGATCTGACCATAAACAACGCAGAGCGCAGGAAAGAAGTCTCGGCTGGGGTCTATTATCATTAACCCCTTAACACCCAGGAATACAGAGAAGCTTGCCATGGTTCAAAAAGGCATGTGCCATCATGAGACCAGAGCTGAAGGGTTCAGGGATAGAGCGTTGTTACTCACGTCCTCCCCTGCAGCTCCGCCTTGTTGTCCATACATGGTCATGGGTGGGTGGGGGAGAAGGTGCCAAACTTTAGGCCTTCGTTAGTCCAAAAACCCATGGCTCCGCCCACTTCTTACACACAGTCTCTGATTGAACCTGAGATGAAGAGGTTCCTCAGTGAACTACATTAAGAAGGTGGAAATCATTGCCTTCACAATAAGAGCAGGACAACGTGCAGACAGAGTCAGAAATCCAACATGGCTGCTCCCTGTGAGATGATGCTGCAGTTTAGAGGCTGACAGAGGCCTGCAGCTGCTCTGTGATTTATCTGAGAGGAAACAGCTCTCTGATTCATGGGAGCTGCACTTTGTTCTCTCTCTCTCTGTCTCTCTCTCTCTCTCTCTCTCTCTCTCTCTCTCTCTCTGTCTCTCTCTCTCTCTCTCTCTCTCTCTCTCTCTCTCTCTCTCTCTGTCTCTCTCTCTCTCTCTGTCTCTCTCTCTCTGTCTCTCTCTCTCTCTCTCTCTGTCTCTGTCTCTCTCTCTCTCTCTCTCTCTCTCTCTCTCTCTCCCTCTCTCTCTCTCTCTCTGTCTCTCTCTCTCTCTCTCTGTCTCTCTGTCTCTCTCTCTCTCTCTCTCTGTCTCTCTCTCTCTGTCTCTCTCTCTCTGTCTCTCTCTCTCTCTGTCTCTCTCTCTCTCTCTCTCTCTCTCTCTCTCTGTCTCTCTCTCTCTCTCTCTCTCTCTCTCTCTCTCTCTCTCTCTCTCTCTCTCTCTTTCTCCCTCTCTCTCTCCGTCCTCGCTCAGTTCAGTAGATTTAGGTGACCTGATTTTGGAGCTGCAGAAGGAGCAGCTCTCGCTCTCTGAGTCTCGGTCTGTGAGTTGAGAGTTCAGCAGCTCTCCATCATTTCATCATTTCATCATTTCATCATTTCATCATTTGACAGAGAGCAGGATTAGACTGACTCTGTGAATGACCTCAGACTGATGCAACAGCAGAGAGTAAAAACAGAGCCTCACACAGACGGACAGATAATCCCCACACACGCAGCAGACTCTGTTGATCTGTTATGAACATGATGGCTGCCTGATGAGTGTCTACAGATCAGACCTGATCAGTCGATGATGGGCAGATCTATGAAACCCTTCAATAACAGATTTGTTGTTGAGTGATTGATCCACATATTCAGGGAGTCAGAGACCCTCTCGGAGGTTTTACTGGTGTTTGTGGGAGAGTGAGTTTTTAGATTATTATTATGAAATATATATTATTTAACTGTATCAGGTCCAGAATGATCCCGAGGTCAGGTAAAAAGCAGGAACCCTCTCTGACTGATCCACCTTTAATGACATCACTGCGTCCTCCACACCTTCACATCTGACCCTGTGATGAACTGATGATCACACCGTCAATCCTTCCATAGAGGAGGAGGAGGAGGAGGAGGAGGGACAGGTTGATGTCCCTGGAACAAAGAAGTGATGATGATGATGATGATGATGATGGTGATGATGATGATGATGGAGGACTCTTCTTCCTCAAAAATGAAAGAAAATACTTCTCTAATAGAAGCACACAAGGTCTCTGAGGTTTTGTAGTCTCATGTCCGCCTCAGTGACACACACACACAAACGCACACGTGTGTGTTTGTGTGTGTCTGACAGCTCTGTTTCTGAGGTTCTCATGGTGTCTGACAGCTCTGTTTCTGAGGTTCTCATGGTGTCTGACAGCTCTGTTTCTGAGGTTCTCATGGTGTCTGACAGCTCTGTTTCTGAGGTTCTCATGGTGTCTGACAGCTCTGTTTCTGAGGTTCTCATGGTGTCTGACAGCTCTGTTTCTCAGGTTCTCATGGTGTCTGACAGCTCTGTTTCTGAGGTTCTCATGGTGTCTGACAGCTCTGTTTCTGAGGTTCTCATGGTGTCTGACAGCTCTGTTTCTGAGGTTCTCATGGTGTCTGACAGCTCTGTTTCTGAGGTTCTCATGGTGTCTGACAGCTCTGTTTCTGAGGTTCTCATGGTGTCTGACAGCTCTGTTTCTCAGGTTCTCATGGTGTCTGACAGCTCTGTTTCTGAGGTTCTCATGGTGTCTGACAGCTCTGTTTCTCAGGTTTTCATGGTGTCTGACAGCTCTGTTTCTGAGGTTCTCATGGTGTCTGACAGCTCTGTTTCTGAGGTTCTCATGGTGTCTGACAGCTCTGTTTCTGAGGTTCTCATGGTGTCTGACAGCTCTGTTTCTCAGGTTCTCATGGTGTCTGACAGCTCTGTTTCTCAGGTTCTCATGGTGTCTGACAGCTCTGTTTCTCAGGTTCTCATGGTGTCTGACAGCTCTGTTTCTCAGGTTCTCATGGTGTCTGACAGCTCTGTTTCTGAGGTTCCCATGGTGTCTGACAGCTCTGTTTCTGAGGTTCCCATGGTGTCTGACAGCTCTGTTTCTCAGGTTCTCATGGTGTCTGACAGCTCTGTTTCTGAGGTTCTCATGGTGTCTGACAGCTCTGTTTCTCAGGTTCTCATGGTGTCTGACAGCTCTGTTTCTCAGGTTCTCATGGTGTCTGACAGCTCTGTTTCTCAGGTTCTCATGGTGTCTGACAGCTCTGTTTCTGAGGTTCTCATGGTGTCTGACAGCTCTGTTTCTCAGGTTCTCATGGTGTCTGACAGCTCTGTTTCTCAGGTTCTCATGTTGTCCAGCTCCGCTGTCTTTTATATCAAATAAAATATAAAACACTTCATTTTAAATACCTCCTAATGTTACTGATTTGTATTGAATATTTTAACCTGAGTCAAATGTACAGCTGTGCTCTCTGTGATCATCTCTACATGTCATCTATTAACAGTCATGTATTGCAGTGTGAACGTGTTGCAGCGTGTTTTTATTGAGCTGCTGCACAACTCCCTCTTTCTGTCTGATTATTTCCCCGGAGTCTGAACCCCGGGACAAAGCAGGTACAAATCACCTGCAGCTTGCTCTCACCTGTAAGATACAATAAATAATATATAATAAGTATAAATAAAGTGTTTTCTTACAAGCCAGTTTCTGCTGATCAGAAATTTTACACTTTAATGTGTTAATGTTTCATTTATGCAGTTCCAGCAGTTCTGCTCTGCACCATGGACCTCAGTGATGCTGCACAGCGTTTAATGTGCTGCATTTATATATGCTGTAAATTCATAATATGAGCTGAGTGCAACACATACAGCCTTACATGTTGCACTGTGTCCACACGAAAATACTCTGAGCAGCTCTCTCATGCAGGAAATATGAAACTGTATAAAAGATGTAAACTGTATGAATGATGTAAACTGTATGATTTAAACTGTATGTATGATGTCAACTGTATGAATGATGTCAACTGTATGAATGATGTCAACTGTATGAATGATGTAAACTGTATGATTTAAACTGTATGTATGATGTAAACTGTATGAATGATGTAAACTGTATGATGTAAACTGTATGAATGATGTAAACTGTATGAGTGATGTAAACTGTATGAATGATGTAAACTGTATGTATGATGTAAACTGTATGAATGATGTAAACTGTATGAATGATGTAAACTGTATGATGTAAACTGTATGAATGATGTAAACTGTATGATGTAAACTGTATGAATGATGTAAACTGTATGAATGATGTAAACTGTATGAATGATGTAAACTGTATGATGTAAACTGTATGATGTAAACTGTATGATGTAAACTGTATGAGTGATGTAAACTGTATGAATGATGTAAACTGTATGATGTAAACTGTATGAGTGATGTAAACTGTATGAATGATGTAAACTGTATGAATGATGTAAACTGTATGAATGATGTAAACTGTATGAATGATGTAAACTGTATGAGTGATGTAAACTGTATGAATGATGTAAACTGTATGAGTGATGTAAACTGTATGAATGATGTAAACTGTATGAATGATGTAAACTGTATGTATGATGTAAACTGTATGAATGATGTAAACTGTATGAGTGATGTAAACTGTATGAGTGATGTAAACTGTATGAATGATGTAAACTGTATGAGTGATGTAAACTGTATGAATGATGTAAACTGTATGAATGATGTAAACTGTATGAGTGATGTAAACTGTATGAATGATGTAAACTGTATGAGTGATGTAAACTGTATGAATGATGTAAACTGTATGAGTGATGTAAACTGTATGAATGATGTAAACTGTATGAGTGATGTAAACTGTATGAATGATGTAAACTGTATGAGTGATGTAAACTGTATGAGTGATGTAAACTGTATGAGTGATGTAAACTGTATGAATGATGTAAACTGTATGAATGATGTAAACTGTATGAATGATGTAAACTGTATGAGTGATGTAAACTGTATGAATGATGTAAACTGTATGAGTGATGTAAACTGTATGAATGATGTAAACTGTATGAGTGATGTAAACTGTATGAGTGATGTAAACTGTATGAATGATGTAAACTGTATGAGTGATGTAAACTGTATGAGTGATGTAAACTGTATGAGTGATGTAAACTGTATGAATGATGTAAACTGTATGAATGATGTAAACTGTATGTATGATGTAAACTGTATGAATGATGTAAACTGTATGAATGATGTAAACTGTATGAATGATGTAAACTGTATGAATGATGTAAACTGTATGAGTGATGTAAACTGTATGTATGATGTAAACTGTATGAATGATGTAAACTGTATGAATGATGTAAACTGTATGAATGATGTAAACTGTATGTATGATGTAAACTGTATGAGTGATGTAAACTGTATGAATGATGTAAACTGTATGTATGATGTAAACTGTATGAATGATGTAAACTGTATGAGTGATGTAAACTGTATGAGTGATGTAAACTGTATGAATGATGTAAACTGTATGAATGATGTAAACTGTATGAATGATGTAAACTGTATGATGTAAACTGTATGAGTGATGTAAACTGTATGTATGATGTAAACTGTATGTATGATGTAAACTGTATGAATGATGTAAACTGTATGAGTGATGTAAACTGTATGAGTGATGTAAACTGTATGAATGATGTAAACTGTATGAATGATGTAAACTGTATGTATGATGTAAACTGTATGAATGATGTAAAGCTTCCTGATTCCTGAAAGTGACACCTTAAATACAGCTAGCAGTAGCAGAGCTAATCCCTATCACAGCTTCACAGTGGGAAACAGTCAGACGGGACTTGCCATGCAGGTTGCTGAATGAAAGCCTGCAGCTTTTATCCCCTCAGTTCTTACCTACAGTGTGTTTCTTCTTACAGTCTCACCTCAACGTCTGTTTACTCAGAGCGCTGACATTTCATCATCTCACATGAAGATAGAGCATCAAAGAAAAACAATCGTGTGGGTTCAGTCTTTACTGCTGCCAGGATCGCTGATGTCCATGTCTTATATGTCTTTATATAATCACACGCTGGCATTAATCCTCTATCTGAAGAGTGTTTGGTCTCTGAGCTTCATGAAATAAATAACTCTTCCTCTGCTCCTGAAGAAGAGGAGGACGGAGGAGGAGGTGGAGGAGAAGGACGGAGGAGGAGGCGGAGGAGGAGGACAGTGTGGGTGTTGATAACTTGAGGGAATAAGAAGCCCACGCGCCCTGCCCCTGGTGCATGATGGGGAGTTTAGTCCAGCTGCTACTGTACAAACTGAGAGCAGCCTCATACAGCAGCTGACGCCTGCAGAGATGTGTGTGTGTGTGTCTGTGTGTGTGTGTGTGTGTGTATGTGTCTGTGTATGTGTATGTTTCTGTGTGTGTGTATGTTTCTGTGTGTGTCTGTGTATATGTATGTGTCTGTGTGTATGTGTGTGTGTGTGTGTGTGTGTGTGTCTAAATGTAGACCATGTCCTGTGTGTGTGTGTGTGTGTGTGTGTGTGTATGTGTGTGTGTATGTGTCTGTGTGTGTGTGTGTCTGTGTCAGTGTATATGTATGTGTCTGTGTGTATGTGTGTGTGTGTGTGTGTGTGTGTCTAAATGTAGACCATGTCCTGTGTGTGTGAGTCTGCATGTGATTCTCTGCTGTTCATACACACAGTTTAAAATACAACAGTAAGATCGAGTCTGAGGTGTGTCAGCCACTACACAAACAACTGAAATGGATGATGTAAAGTGAGCAGGGGGCAATGTTAAATAGAGTGAGTGAGTGAGTGAGTGAGTGAGTGAGTGAGTGAGTGAGTGAGTGAGTGAGTGAGTGAGTGATGTTTTTACAGTCAGTCTCCTGGTTCTGTCAGTTTGTGGACAGACTCGTTCTCCTCTTCAGGCTCTGCTTTCTTCAGATAGTAAAATAAACTCTGCAGGTCTGTGTTGTGTGGGACGATGAAGAGTCTAAATATAGATCAATGATGAAGCTCATCATGCTGCTGCTGCTCCTCTTCACCTCCTGCACCATGTGATGCCCCCCCCCCCCCCCCATACACACACACACACACACACACACACACACACACACACACACACACAACAGAAATGCTGCAATGCGTCTCCTCGCTCAGACTGGGTCAGTGTAACTCAGCTGGCAGCTCGAGAGAAGGTCTCCATGGCAACAACCAATCAGGCCCCGCTGTTTATTGACTGGGATTGGAGTTATATATATACATATATATATAAATATATATACATATATATTTATATATATATATACATATATATATAAATATATATACATATATATATGTTTATACATATATGATACATAATATGTATATATATATGTATATACATACATATATATATATGTATATACATATGTATATACATATATATATATGTATATACATATATATCTATGTATATGCATACATATATATATATGTATATACATATATATATGTATATACATACATATATATATATGTATATACATATATATATATGTATATATATATCTATGTATATGCATAGATATATATATTTGTATATATATGTATAAATATATACATATATATTCATGTATATTATATAAATGTGTATATGTTTCTTAACGATACAATACTATATGATACTCTACGTTACAATACTTTACAATACAAAACTTAACGATACGATCCTTAACGATACTATACTTTCGGATACTATACTTTCGGATACTTCACGATACTTTCTGATACTATACTTTACGATATTTAACGATACGATACTTTAAGATAGTTAACGATACGATACTTTAAGATATTTAACAATACAATACTTTACGTTACGATATTTAACGATACGATACTTTACGATAGTTAATGATACGATACTTTACGATAGTTAACGATACGATACTTTAAGATAGTTAACGATACGATACTTTAAGATATTTAACAATACAATACTTTACGTTACGATATTTAACGATACGATACTTTACGATAGTTAATGATACGATACTTTACGATAGTTAACGATACGATACTTTAAGATAGTTAACGATACGATACTTTAAGATATTTAACAATACAATACTTTACGTTACGATATTTAACGATACGATACTTTATGATACTTTACGATACTATACTTTACGATATTTAACGATAGTAGACGATAGTTAACGATACGATACTTTATGATACTTTACGATACGATACTTTACGATATTTAACGATACGATACTTTATGATACTTTACGATACAATACTTTACGATATTTAACGATAGTTAACGATAGTTAACGATAGTTAACGATACGATACTTTATGATACTTTACGATACGATACTTTACGATATTTAACGATACAATATTTAACGATACAATACTTTACGATACGATACTTTACGATATTTAACGATAGTAGACGATAGTTAACGATAGTTAACGATACGATACTTTATGATACTTTACGATACGATACTTTACGATATTTAACGATACAATACTTTACGATACAATACTATACGCTATTTAACGATAGTTAACAATACGATACTTTATGATATTTAACGATACGATACTTTATGATACTTTACAATACTATACTTTACGATATTTAACGATAGTTAATGATAGTTAACGATAGTTAACGATAGTTAACGATATGATACTTTACGATACGATACTTTACGATATTTAACGATAGTTAACGATAGTTAACGATAGTTAACGATACGATACTTTATGATACTTTACGATACGATACTTTACGATATTTAACGATAGTTAACGATAGTTAACGATAGTTAACGATAGTTAACGATACGATACTTTATGATACTTTACGATACGATACTTTACGATATTTAACGATTCGATACTTTACGATACAATACTATACGATATTTAACGATAGTTAACAATACGATACTTTATGATACTTTATGATATAATAAGATACGATATTATTGGTAGTATCTTTATTGTTCGTACAAACAAAAATATGAATCCTCCAGTTTTTGATTGTTGACTGTTTTCCTGATATGAAGCTGCTGCACTCTCCGTCAGAGGGCTCTTACTCCTCTTTATCCTCACTGCGTGTTCTGCTCTGTGTTTCTGTAGGTCAGAGGACTCTGCAGTACCAGAGTGACGTGTTACAGACCGTGGTGCTGGTGAACCCGTCAGAGGAGACCGCAGCCTCAGAGGTGAGACCACCAACAACAGAGACACACTGCAGATCCAGGGACAACGGGGTCGCTGATTCTGCTGTAGTAGATGAAACATGACACATTGCCTTCTCCGGTGTCTATCAGTGTATAACCTGTATAAATATGGACGTAGTACCGTGACGTCCCCCATCTGTTTCTGAACGCTGTTTTGAAGCCAATCGGCAGCGGCAGCCATATTGCTTCTGTCGAGCCAGTGTGACGTAAAGAGGCGGGGCTTTGAGCCTCCTAGCCAACAGCTGCAGTGTTCCTGCAGGCAGCTGTGCCTCTCATTGGAAGACTGGTAATCTCAATATCTTTGAAATCCCACGTTAGAAAATAATCCCCCCCCCCTTCATGTGTATGTGACTTCCAGTACTTCCATAGCCAGCCTCTAGTGGATCCTCCATGAACTGCAGTTTTTAACACTTCCACACTGGACTCATATTTTTAGACCAGAGGTTGCCGCTTGTGTATAACACGTTAAAAGGTTCCCTTTGGATGCCCCTCCAGTGAGTTAAAGGTGCATTTGGAACAAGAGTCCCGGGTTCTTTTAGCCCCCAGAACTACTTTACCCTGAACTAAAAGGTTCCTGGTCCCCCATTGTTGTCTGCATTTCAACCGTGGGCTGAAGTCCCGGGTAGATTGTGTAAATCAGGCCAGTGACGTATGGAGGAAAAAAAAGTAAATGCACTACACCACCAGACCAGTAGAGGGCAGTAAAACAAAGAGGAATGCCATTCATCACAGATGACCCCATAGAAGCAGACGGACAGGCAGGTATCATTATGAGCAACACAACAGTTAGCCTGTTAGCATGAAGAGACTCAGCTGGCGCTGTTTTAGATGGTGCTATATTTCATCACAGATGGAAAAAACAATGACTGTGAATGATTATTGAAAAAGTTTGTCAAAAAAAAAAAATTGAAAAAAAAGAAATTTGAAAAAAAAAATTTTTGAAAAAAAAAAAATTGGAAAAAAATAAAAAGTCGACAAAAAAAAATTTTGGAAAAAAAAAAATTACATTTGAAAAAAAAAATTAACAAAATTTTTTTCACAACACATTTGACCTGGAGCCTGTCGAAAAATTAATTTTCCTCAAATTTGAAATTGTGCTCCAAAAGCAGAAAAACGAAAAAAGTGAAAATTTTGTGCCTGTGGTTAAAAACATTGAATCAAACACATGAAACACAAGAATCAACACCAGTAGAGGGCAGTAACACAAAGAGGAATGCCATTCATCACAGATGACTCCATAGAAGCAGACGGACAGGCAGGTATCATTCTGAGCAACACAACAGTTAGCCTGTTAGCATGAAGAGACTCAGCTGGTCTGTTTTAGATGGTGCTATATTTCATCACAGATGGATTCACTGAATCAACACGTGAGAGGAGATAAGCGCGAGTAGCAAAGACGTTTCAACACGGCTTTAAAATCCTTTGACACTACACCACCAGACCAGTAGAGGGCAGTAAAACAGAGACGAATGACATTCATCACAGATGGAAAAAACAATGACTGTGAATGTTTTTTCGAAAAATTTGAAAAAAAAAATAATTTAAATTTTTTGAAAATTTTGAAAAAAAAAATAATTTAAATTTTTTGAAAATTTTGAAAAAAAACTTGAAAAACAATTTTTGAAAAAAAAATTTGAAAAAAAAACTTGAAAAACAATTTTTGAAAAAAAATTTTGATTTTTTTTTTTTTTGAAAAATATTTTTTGAAAAAATAAAATTTTTGAATAAAAAAAATTAAAAAAAGAAATTTGAAAAAAAAAATGACCAAAAAAAATTGACAAAAAAAATTTGACAAAAAAGCTGACCTTGAGCCTGTTGGAAAAAAATAATTTTCCTCAAATTTGAAATTGTTCTCGAAAAACAGTAAAACATAGAAAAAGTGAAAATTTTGCGCCTGCGGTTAAAGACATGTAAAAAGCAATGAATGAATCAACACAACAGTTAGCCTGTTAGCATGAAGAGACTCAGCTGGTCTGTTTTAGATGGTGCTATATTTCATCACAGATGGATTCACTGAATCAACACGTGAGAGGAGATAAGCGCGAGTAGCAAAGACGTTTCAACACGGCTTTAAAATCCTTTGACACTACACCACCAGACCAGTAGAGGGCAGTAAAACAGAGACGAATGACATTCATCACAGATGGAAAAAACAATGACTGTGAATGTTTTTTCGAAAAATTTGAAAAAAAAAATAATTTAAATTTTTTGAAAATTTTGAAAAAAAACTTGAAAAACAATTTTTGAAAAAAAATTTGATTTTTTTTTTTTTGAAAAATATTTTTTGAAAAAAAAAAAATTTTGAATAAAAAAAATTAAAAAAAGAAATTGGACAAAAAAAATTGGACAAAAAAGTTGACCTGGAGCCTGTTGGAAAAAAATAATTTTCCTCAAATTTGAAATTGTTCTCGAAAAACAGTAAAACATAGAAAAAGTGAAAATTTTGCGCCTGCAGTTAAAAACATGTAAAAAGCAATGAATGAATCAACACAACAGTTAGCCTGTTAGCATGAAGAGACTCAGCTGGTCTGTTTTAGATGGTGCTATATTTCATCACAGATGGATTCAATGAATCAACACGTGAGAGGAGATAAGCGCGAGTAGCAAAGACGTTTCAACACGGCTTTAAAATCCTTTTGAACTCAAAAAGCCGTGATCGCAGAGATCGGCTGGTGTTTTGGTTTAAACGGCGACCCTGTTAACTGGAGACTCTCAGCCGGATGCATCCCTCATAAACGTCTTTAGACCATCATTAAATATCTGATGAGGAGATTTCGTCTCTATAGGTCTTCTGTTTCCGGTGCTGGAGAGGTCGGCAGCCGGTTGCAGCAGCTCCGAACCCTCTTTACCCTTTAACTCTATTAACTTCTTTTTTGCTATTTTTTCGTTATAAAAAAGGTTGCATTGTGTTTGTGACTTATTGTACTGCCGCAGCGTTTTAGTTGTGGATTAATTTTGAAGGAGTTAAGTGTTATTCTGACTTCATTGTCTGGAGAATGACTTACTCCCGTGAGGAACTTCTGCGCTACAGGCGTGGAGCAGGAGTTCCCTCAACGTGCATCCCTGAGGAGATATGGAGTGGCAGCCGGCGCGGGAAGAAGGCCGGCAGGAAAGTCAGAGAGAGGATCGAGAGGGACAGAAAATTCAAACCTTTTCTTCCATCCGTCATCATGGGGAACGTGAGGTCACTCGCCAACAAGACGGATGAGCTGATGGCCTTAGTAAACAGCCAGAGCATCTACAGGGCGTGCAGTTTGCTCTGCTTCACGGAGACATGGCTGCACGGGAATATACCGGACACTGTGCTTGAACTGTCTGGCTTCACGCTGATACGCGCCGACAGAGGAAAGCAGAGCGGTAAGAAAAGAGGAGGAGGTCTTGCTGTCTTTGTGAACTCTAAATGGTGTAATCCCAGGCATGTTACAGTGAAGCACTCTGTCTGCGCCCCTGATGTGGAACTTACGGCGGTGGGATTACGGCCGTACTATCTGCCGCGGGAGTTTTCACACACCATCGCTGTGACTGTTTACATTCCTCCATCAGCTGCAGCGGCTTCAGCGAGTGACGTCATCCAGTCTGTGATCGCGCGCCTGCAGACGCAGCACCCCAGCGCGCTCATCCTGATCAGCGGGGACTTCAATCACGTCACCCTCTCTCCTGTCCTCACTAACTTCAAACAGTTTGTGAACTGTGCAACGAGAGGGAATAAAACTCTAGACCTTCTGTGTGCCAACGTGAGGGGGGCTTACAGCTGTTCTCCTCTCCCCCCTCTTGGAGAATCAGACCACAACCTGATCCACCTGGAAACCACCTACAGGCCACTTGTGAAGCAGCAGGAGGCCTGCACCAGGATGGTGAAGGTTGGGTCTAAGGATGCAGAAGGAGCCCTCCAGGAGCGCTTTAATGTCACAGACTGGGAGCTTTTTAAAGAGGACCATGGTGAGGACATTGAAGGTCTCTCTCGTTGCATCACAGACTACATCCGCTTCTGTGAGGACACCATCATCCCAACCAAAAAGATCCGCTGCTTTTCTAACAATAAACCCTGGATTAATAAGGAAATTAAAGCCCTCCTCAACAGGAAGAAGAGGGCCTTCATGTCCAAAGATCAGGAGGAGCTCAGAGCTGTCCAGAAGGAGCTGAAGAGGGAACTCCGGGAAGCTAAGAACAGCTATAAGGAGAGGATAGAGGCCAAGCTGGGACAGAACAGTACGAAAGAGGTGTAGAATGGGATGAAACAGATGACAGGATGCAACAAGCCTGCTCTGAGAGCTGAAGGAGACCCAGAATTTGCTTCTGAGCTGAATCTGTTCTTCAGACAACAGGTTCGACACAACCCCCAACACAGTGAGCTCAGATGGTGATCCTGGGTCACACTTCCCCACACTTCACCTCCAGCCAGGTGCAGAAGGAGCTCTCCAGACTCTGCATCAATAAAGCCAGCGGGCCAGACAACATCAGCCCCAGGGTCCTCAAGGTGTGTGCGGGGCAGCTTGCAGGGGTCTTTCAGCACCTCTTCAATCTCTCCATGAGGTTGATGATTGTGCCAGAGCTGTGGAAGACTTCCTGCATCGTCCCGGTGCCAAAGAAAGGACGACCCAGCGCTCTCAATGACTACAGACCTGTGGCACTCACGTCACGTGATGAAGACATTCGAGAGACTGGTTCTTCAGCACCTGAGGACACTGCTGACTGCTTTCCTGGACCCGCTGCAGTTCGCATATCGGCCGCACATCGGTGTGGGGGATGCCATCATCTTCCTCACCCACAAGTCTCTCTCCCACCTAGAGAAGCAGGGAAGCACTGTGAGAGTCATGTTTTTTTACTTCTCCAGTGCTTTCAACACCATCCAGCCCTGCCTTCTGAGAGACAAACTGCTGGCCATGCAGCTTCACCCGGACACCACAGACTGGATCGTGAACTACCTCACTGGACGGCCGCAGTACGTCAGAGTGGATGGCTGTACCTCTGAGGTGGTCATGAGCAGCACTGGCGACCCCCAGGGGACTGTTCTGGCGCCATTCCTCTTCACCCTCTACACCTCCGACTTCCGCTTCAACTCCGGTTCCTGCCACCTCCAGAAGTTTTCCGACGACTCCTCCATCGTTGGACGCATCAGTGAAGATGACGAGGAGGAGTACAGAGGACTGATAGAGAGCTTCATCACGTGGTGCGACAGCAATCATCTGAAGCTCAACATCAGCAAGACTAAGGAGCTGGTGGTGAACTACCGGAGGAACAGGAGGCCCCCAGCCCCAGTCCTCATCCAGGGGGAGGAAGTGGAGAGGGTGGACTCATACAAGTACCTTGGGGTCCAAATCAACAATAAACTGGACTGGTCCACCAACACTGATGCCATCTACAGGAAGGGACAGAGCAGACTGTTCTTCCTGAGGAGACTCAGGTCCTTCAGTGTCTGCAGCAGGCTTCTGAAGACCTTCTATCAGTCTGTGGTGGCCAGTGCTCTCTTCTTTGCTGTGGCGTGCTGGGGCGGAGGTATCAAGACGGGTGAGGCCAGCAAGCTCAACAAGCTGGTTAAGAAGGCCCGCTCTGTGGTTGGCCTAGTACTGGACAGTCTGGAGTCAGTGGCTGAGAGGAGGTTGATGGACAAACCATCCTGGACAACCCCTCTCCCCCTCTCCATGATGAGCTGTGGCTGATGGGGAGCTCGTTCAGTCAGCGCACCCCCCCCCCCCCCATGAACAGATCCATAACATCCCTGCTCTGTCTGTCACACTCCATCATCCCATCCCGAACTCTCTCTTGACTGCTGCTGGCATTATAATGTATAATATACTGTATTATATAATTATCTTGCTATATTATATTTTGTTATATTACATTACTATTCTAACTACAACTCATGGTCATATTACATACAAATATTATTTCTATTTATGCTTAATTTGTCATTACCAACCATAATCACACCATGTCAACCTGTCACTACTGAAACATTTTTAATACTGCCTGTAATTACTGCTATTTAATTTAAATTCCATTTGTAACATTGTATATATCTAAATTGTACTCTAGCTTTATTTATCTATTTTGTTTTACTTATTTCTATTTTTATTTTATTTTATGTTATTTTGTTTTATTTTTGTTTTATTTTTGTTTTATTTTAATTTTGTACTTATTGAAACTTTTTTCTTGATTGTACTTCTGTCTGGGTTGCTGTAACAACTGAATTTCCCCCCGGGGGATCAATAAAGTAATATCTTATCTTATCTTATCTTATTTTGAAATCTTAATAAAAACTAAACTAGTTTGCATTCCCAGGAACTCCCTCTGTGTTTCTACAGCTGTGTAAACTCCACAAACACTGACACGTTCAGCTGAAGGTCTCCAGTTTACAGGGTCACTTTTAAAACCGGAACACCGGGAGGAGAGACGCATTCACGGTGGGCTGAGAGAAGACTACTGTTACAAGCTGCTAAATCAAGAGAATCACAGCTTCTTCTTTTGAAAAGTACACACACATACAAAAAAGATAGAACAAATAAAAACTAATGAAAGAAAGAGAAATCAAGAGAATCACAGATGTGTGTGATGTTATTGTGGACGGAGGGAGGAATAAAAACACTGAGGTTAATGTTCAGTTCTGTGATGTTCAGCGAAATAGGTCAGAAAGGCGTTGATGAGCAGACCGGTCTACCTTGTCTTCAGGTGTTCTGGTGGTTGAGGTTTCAGGCGTCACAGTGTTTGTTCTGTTCACAGATCCGCTCTCTGCTCACTGACTCTGCGGGGCAGAAGTTGCTGATTCTGAGCGGCCAGAGCACAGAGCAGGGAGGAGACATCCTACTGCAAGGTGGAGCCTTCACCTGGCAGCACTTCTCAGACATCACCTCAGACCCTGAAGTAAGCGCCCCCTCTCTCTGAGCCCCTCCGTGTGTGTGCATGGTTAACAGTCACAGGAGTACAGAGGCGTGGTTCTTATGGTCTTTTTTACTGTTTCCATGTCTGCAGGTGATTGAGCTCCTGTCCAGGTCCCCCTCACCGCAGACGTCCAGGCTCACAGTTTGCTGTCAGGGAGAAGGGGGCTGGAGCTCCCTGGGCCAAAGCCAGGAGCAGCAGTCACTGCACAATCTTCTCCAGTACTGCCTAAACCCTGAACCCCAGCTCCCCGACATGGACGGCGTCACCGAGTTCACCGATTATGTCTCAGAGACGGTGGATGTGCCGTCATCCTTTGACCTCCTGGAGGCCCCTACCTCTGGAGGTTTCCTGAAGCTGTCCAAACCCTGCTGCTACATCTTCCCTGGAGGCCGGGGAGACTCTGCTCTGTTCGCTGTCAACGGATTCAACATCCTGGTGGATGGAGGATCTGATCGCAAGTCTTGCTTCTGGAAGCTGGTCCGCCACCTGGACAGGATTGACTCTGTTCTGCTCACACACATCGGGGCAGACAACCTTCCTGGCATTAACGGGTTGTTCCAGAGAAAGCTTGCCGAGCAGGAGGAGGATCGAAACCAAGGATCTGGTTCTACCAATGGGGACTGGATGAAGAATCTGATCTCTCCTGAGCTTGGGATCGTGTTTTTCAACGTCCCAGAGAAGCTCCGGATGCCTGAGTCTACGCTGAAAGTGAAGCGAAGCATCGAGGAAGCATCTCTTACACTGCAGTACCTCAACAAGCTAGGTATCACTCCAGAACCTCTTCACAGGGTCGTCAGCAACACCATCGAACCCATCACACTCTTCCACAAACTGGGCGTGGGAAAGTTAGACATGTACGTCTTAAACCCCGTAAAGGAGAGCAAAGAGATGCAGTTCCTGATGCAGAAGTGGGCCGGGAACAGCAAAGCCAAGACCGGGATTACACTACCCAACGGAAAGGAAGGAGAGATATCTGTCCCCTATCTGACATCGGTCACTGCGCTCATCGTCTGGATCCCTCACCGTCCAACAGAGAAGATCGTCAGAGTGCTCTTCCCCGGAAACGCACCGCAGAATAAAATCTTTGAGGGCCTGGAGAAACTGAAGCACCTGGACTTCCTCAGGTACCCAGTGGCCACCCAAAAAGACATCTCATCAGGCGCAGCTCCCCCCATCATCAAACACACCAAGATAAGATCCAGAACCGACAGCAAGGAGAGTCTCAAATCCTCACCCAAACCACACTCCAAAACCACAAAGAAAGAAGCCGGCGGGCAGGAGGACGAGTCCAAGAGCAACATCTCCAAAGAGAACAAAGGAGAGAAGAAGGAAGAGAAGAAACACAAGAGTGAAAGTCTGAAAGCCACAAAGCAACAGAAGAACAGTGCGGTGGCTCCCGCAAAAGCATCCAAGATGGATGAGAAGAAGGATAAAGAGAAAAAAGAGGGAAAGAAAGATGAAAATATTAGAAAAGAAGAGAAAAAAGAAGGTAAGGCCAAAGAGGATAAAAAGAAGGACCCGAGTAAACCAGAGCTGAGAAAAATAACCAAACCCGACCTGAAGCCGCTCACACCTGAGGTCCGAAAAACTCTGCATAAGGCCAAGACTCAGGCCAAGCCCAAGACGGACAAAAACAAAGCTGTGAAAGAGCAAGACAACAAGCCCAAAGTCCCAAAGAACATCCCAGAGGAGGTGGCAGCAGCAGCTCTGGCTGACAGGTCCATCGTGTCTTCCCCAGAGGACCTGACCGAGGACTTCGAGGCTCTGAAACAAGAAGAGCACTCCAAAGGAAGGAGCGTGCCCATCCAGAACGATGTGATCTCTGGGCATACTCAACTTTCCTCCTTAATCTTCCCTGATGAAAAAGTCACGCCCAAAGCCACTGAAGCAAAACCTGCTTCCCCCAAATCCCCCGACACCAAGGAAGAAGACCAAGACACGGCTGCAGCCGCCGCAAGCTACGGCTTCAACAAGAAGTACGACGAGGAGAAGATGGAGAAACAGCACAAATACCCCGTGAAGGATGAAATGAAAGACAGATCCAAGAAGAGTGAAAGTTCAGAGGAGGAGGGCGATGTGATCGAGAAAGCTGAACTGGAAGGAACAGAGGATGAGGAGGTCCTGAAATATAAAACAGAAGAGGCCAAAAAGGAAAAAAATGGGAAGGACTGGGACGCCAAGCCCACTGATCCAAAACTGTCATCAGCACTGCCCGGTCAGGTAGGAGCCTCTGCCTCAGACCAGTTCTCCTACATCCAGGATGAGACCATCCCAGGATACTCAGAGACCGAGCAGACCATCTCTGATGAGGAGATCCACGAGGACGCTGAGGACAGGATCCCACAGCTACGCTACGATGTGGGCTCCTACGACGTCTCCGTCCCTGACGTCCCCGGCACCTTTGACTCCATGCACGGCATAAAGGAGATGAAGAGCTCGGCCCTGTTGGATGTTTCAGGTGTCAAACCTAAGGCCTTCGCAGGAGGTCATGAGCCTGAGCTCGCCCCTTACCCCGCCATCATTGCCGCTCCGCTCGCAGAGGAGGAGCACATCTCCTCAGCGACCTCCATCACAGAGTACGACAAACTCTCATCCTTTGCCACGTCCGTCGCTGAGGACCAGTCCATCGCCTCTGCCACGGCGCCTCAGACCGAGGACGCCGGGAGGAACTCTCTCCTGCTCGACACCATGAACAGCGCTCCCTCTCGCCCGGATGCTATCCACGGAAAGGACTATCTGCACTCAGCGGGAACCATCTCTCCCACCTCCTCTCTGGAGGACGACAAGTGCTTTAAGTCTCCTTCCTCAGATGAGTACCAGCCCAACATCCCTGAGATCGAGGCTGACTCCAAGATGAAATCAGTCCACGAAGAAGACGATGATGAGGAGGAAGAGGACGAGGACCAGACTCCCAACGTTGACATTCCTCTGGGTAAGCTCCAAGAGGGCTACGAACATGCAGCCTCCATGATGCTCCAGGAGAAGGAGAGATCTCCCCCTGCTGCTCCTTCCTCCACCATGCAGTACTCTCCCACACAAGCAACCACAGAACACCAGAGTCCCTTCAGCACGGAGCGACCCCGGACTGATGGAAAGCCTGGTTCTCCTCCTCTGTCGTTGGGCTTAGAGTCCCACTCCAGGCAGGAGAGCGAGGAAAGATGTGTGAGTCCGGATGATAGCACCATGAGACTGGCCTCCCCCACACAGTCTGTGCCGACAAGCAGCGGCTACTCCCCCACAGAGGACAAACCCTTCAGGACCGAGGACAAGGAGGAGGCAGGGACGGATGTGAAAGCCGACGCCCAGAGAACAGTCTCAGACAACACCTCCTTTATCGGACTGCATGCTGACAAAACAGCTGCCGAGGCCTCGGAGGAATCCGAAGACGAGGACGAGGACGAGTGTTACGACAAAAAGGATCTGAAGCCTACGGTCAAAGCCAAACTGATGGAGGCGAAGGAGGGATGCTTCCTGGACGAGGACTTCACCTTTGAAACAAAATCTGCAAAGACTGAAAAAGAAGTCAAGAGTTTGAACAAAGCGCAGGTTTCTATTCAGAAACCTCAAGTGATGTTCTCGGATGAAGAGGAAGACGCGGATGAGGATGAAAAGGAGGATGATTTCCCTGTCGGGGGACGGTCTAAGCCTGCATCAGCAGACAGCGGTGCAGAGAAAACTGATGTCTCTCTAAAGGAGTCGGAGAAAAGTGTTCACTTCAGTCTGTATGCTTTCCCAGAGAAGGAGGGCAAAGAGAAGGCGGTGTACATCAGACAGGACACGCCCTACGTCCACGGCAAGACCTTCTCCTACGGCGACCTGTACGACAGTAAGACCAGCTCGGTGGACTCTGACTCATATCGCCAGGAGTCTTTGGAGAAGACAGAGAAGGACTCTGCAAAGGCTGACCCCGCTTCGTCAGAGAAGGAGGGATACACCTCCTCCTCTGCCTCGTCCTGGATCCAGTCTAAGAGCTCCTCAGAGGCTCCTTCGTTTGGAAAGGAGGTCCAAGACAAGGACATGCTAGACTACAGCTCAGGAAGCCGGTTCCCTTCGGTGGCTGACAGACCTGAGGCCTCGTCCATCTCGTTATCATCAGAAACAGAGTCTCTGAAGAGTCCGGCCGACGGCACCAAGCCCCGCTCAGACCTGCACAAACCTGCTGCCTCTGGCTGTTTGGAGGTCGACATGCGGAAACTGACAGCAAGGGACGAGGAGGACTATGATGATGATGTTGTTGATGAAGATGATGATGATGATGATGATGATGATGAAGAGGAGGATGAAGAAGATGAGGATGAGGATGAAGGTGCTGTTGATTCTGATATGGAGAAAGGTGCCAAAGAGAAGTCTGAGAAGGAGGTAAGGAGTCCGGTCAGTGAGCTGCTGGACTCTAATAGACCCGAGTTCATGGTGTCCATGGCCGGGTACGGCTTCCACAGCCAGGGCAGGCCCAGCACGACGGACCGCATCCCACTCACCAAGACTGAGGACCAGAACAAGGCCCACTCCTCGGGGTTCGAGCTCTCGTATGGAGGGGGCGTGAAGGACTCGTTTTCATCCCAGCAGAGCGACCACAGAGGGACCGAGGACCTCGCCTTGAAGCCGACAGAGGACACTTATTACCAGAACGACAGAGCTGACCCTGAGTTTGAGAAACAGAAGACACCGGACCTTCTGAGTAAGAGATCCCTGGACACCAGCTTTCAGTACACCACTACCGCAGGCCCCGGGTACTCCTCGTCCTCAGCCTACAGCTACTCCTCCTCCACCTCCGGCTCCCTCTCCACCAGCCGGCAGTTTGGAGAGGAGCTGGAGACGCCTGCAGAGCCCATCTTCGAGTACTCCTCCTTTAAAGACGAACACTCCCCGGTCATGGATTCTGCCTTCTCCAGCTCTTCTGCCGCCAAAGACGCTTATCTGGAAGTGTCTGAAAAACAGATGACAGCTACGACCACGGCCTCCTCCTCCTCCGGTTTGGCCGGTTTCTCACCCGTCAGCCCGTTCGAAGACGTCAAATCCCTCCCCTCTCTTTCTGCGTCAGCTGGGATCAAGACGGAGCATGGGACTTCATTAGGTGGAGCTACAGACAAAGGCCCCCAGCAGGATTGCTTCTATAAGCCTGAATGGTCTGAGGGGTCAAAGCTGAACTCAGCCGCTGGGTTTGGGGCCGCAGCAGGGCCGTTCGCTCCTCCTGCAGAGTTTTCTAAGGACAAAGAGGCCGCCAGTGCAGCTCTGTTCGGCGTCACATCTTCACCACGCCCAGACATCGAGGGCAAGCATTACTTTGAGGAGACTGACAGCAGCGAGGAAGAGGATGAGGAGGCTTACATGCGTGAGATGACTCGCAGGTCCCCCTCTAGCGGTCTGGCTGGTAACCTTTCGTTTACTGAGGAGCGTGTTTCCTCCAGTGCGAAGGCAGCCGGTGCTCTGCCTGACGTTCTCGGCTCCTACATGCCCTCACCCGTACAGGTCAGCAAGCCAGACGCCACCAACGGCCCCACGGAGGTCGGCACAGGCTCCACCCTCCCTGCTGGAGCATCAGGCCCGGCCAAGGTGGAGCCCAGAGAGGGAGCAGCCGGCTACAGGAGCTCTTATGAGTGGGAGATGTCAAAGAGCCAGTTGGGGATGGTGCCTGGAGACTCTCCTCCACATTACCGCCATGATGATGAGTTTGAGGAGGAGTGTGAGATGGAGCCAGAGCACCCTGCTCGTCCACTTTCACTCTCCTCAGCAGATCAGCCGTTCCGCTCTCCGTTCTACGCGGAGGAGTGCAGCCGAGGAGAGCAGGACGAGGACGAGGACAGTGATCAGGACGCGGCCGGTCACGTGTCCATGGGAGCCATGTCCTCTTACACCAGCCGCTCCTCTCCTGGATACTCCTCCTCCGAGTGCAGGCAGCGCAAAGAGGACCTCTCCCCGTCCTTCATCAACCCGTGCATGAGTCAGGTATCCAGCGACGAGGACGACGATGAGCAAGGGCGCAGGAGTGACCAGTCGCAGGAGGGTGATGAGCTGGATCTGTCCGTGAAGAGAAGGGCTCACAAACAGCCTCACCATCACAAGTCTCACAGCAGCTCTCTGCACCAGGCCGGAGGCATGTCTGCAGGACTGGGACTGGCCACAGAGGACACTCCACCCACCTCCGTCAGCGAGTCTTTGGCCTCCCAGTCAGACTCTGATGGGCCTCCAGGCACCGAAGAATACCCCTCGGCTGCCGGGGACGGAAACGTGGACTCAGACGAGGATGCAGACTACATGCCTGTGGATAAATCATCTGCTACAGGAGGAGGCAGCCATCAGTCCTCTAACAGGAGCCATGATCCTCCTCCAGCCCCCCCCATGGACCCCTACCCTTGCCCCCCACGCCCTGATGTTTGCATGGTGGATCCTGACGCAATGGACAACAGCTCAGTCAAGAAAGAGACAAAAACTAAGAGCTTAAAGAAGAATTCTGGGAAAACCAAATCCACCTCCCCAGCCCGGCGCAAAAGGTCTCCCATGCCGGTCAAACAGACGGCGTCTCCTCGCAGTGCCTCGCTGAAGAAGAAGGAGGCAGACAAGAGCTCCCGTATGTCCCGTCTGTCAGACGGACAGGGCTCCAAAGAGGATGACCTCTCCAGGTCCAGCTACAACCCTGGCAAGGGACTGACCAATGGGGTCAAGAGCAGTTCGGGTGAGTCCCCTTCAGCTGAATCTCATTTGAAGCAGGTTTTCTGAGAGCTATGTTAGTGCTCACTGTTTGGTTTGGTTCTCTGACCCAGGTTCTCAGAAGTCTGGCTCTGCAGCTGCTTCAGGACTTCCTATCTACGTGGACTTGGCCTACATCCCCAACCACTGCAGTGCCAAGAACGTGGACCAGGAGTTCTTCAAACGCGTCCGCTCTGCGTACTACGTGGTGAGCGGAAACGACGCAGCGAGCGGCGAGCCGAGCCGAGGAGTCCTGGACGCTCTGCTGGACGGGAAGGCTCAGTGGGGATCCAACCTGCAGGTAACATTCCCACTGCGCACAGCGGACACTGAGGCTTAGTACTACACCAGAGTAGACCTGCCACAAACCATTCTTCTGATAATCCACTAGTCACCGATTATTTTAGTGATGAGTCGACTAATCGGATCAGACGTACAGTTTATCTCAGCAGCATGCTCTGATATCACCATCACTGGTTTCTCAGGGTTTAAGGTGCTAACTGAAAATAAAGACATTAAGATGATCGTTCATTCAACTTTTAATGAACTTTGCAGCTCTGTTCTCAGTTCTGACATTTTTTAATGTGATAGTCCAAAATGAAATGAAGGCACGATGGTAACAAAGTCGTCCATTGAAGAGGAACGTATTTTTTTAGTTCTGTAACGTAGCGTTATAAAATATTAGCGTTATCACATTTCCTATTCAAACATGAAATCACTGTTAAGTAAATCGCTCACTGTTTACGTTAATGTTAGCAGCTAACTAGCCGGTTAGCTTACCGAGGCGACTGTCCCTCTTCTTCAGAAATTAAATCCGCCACGACGTGCTTCCTTATCAGATGCTCGTACATCGCCGTCGTACCGCCATGGAAGGAAAGTTCTGCCTTTCACATTCTTCTCTTTTATTTTGGAAAAATGCTCCCAAACTTTCCAGCTCCTTAGCCGGCTAGCCGTGATACTGTTTGGGCAAAACTTTACCGGTGACATCACAGGTGACCCCGATTATCACGACTGACCCCGATTATCACGACTGACCCCGATTATCACAACTGACCCTGATTATCACGACTGACCCCAAATGACTGACCCCGATTATCACGACTGACCCCGATTATCACGACTGACCCTGATTATCACGACTGACCCTGATTATCACGACTGACCCCGATTATCACGACTGACCCCGATTATCACGACTGACCCCGATTATCACGACTGACCCCGATTATCACGACTGACCCCGATTATCACGACTGACCCCGATTATCACGACTGACCCTGATTATCACGACTGACCCAGATTATCACGACTGACCCTGATTATCACGACTGACCCCGATTATCACGACTGACCCCGATTATCACGACTGACCCAGATTATCACGACTGACCCTGATTATCACGACTGACCCAGATTATCACGACTGACCCTGATTATCACGACTGACCCTGATTATCACGACTGACCCCGATTATCACGACTGACCCCGATTATCACGACTGACCCTGATTATCACGACTGACCCTGATTATCACGACTGACCCTGATTATCACGACTGACCCTGATTATCACGACTGACCCTGATTATCACGACTGACCCAGATTATCACGACTGACCCTGATTATCACGACTGACCCTGATTATCACGACTGACCCCGATTATCACGACTGACCCTGATTATCACGACTGACCCCAAATGACTGACCCTGATTATCACGACTGACCCCGATTATCACGACTGACCCCGATTATCACGACTGACCCTGATTATCACGACTGACCCCAAATGACTGACCCCGATTATCACGACTGACCCCGATTATCACGACTGACCCTGATTATCACGACTGACCCCGATTATCACGACTGACCCCGATTATCACGACTGACCCTGATTATCACGACTGACCCTGATTATCACGACTGACCCCAAATGACTGACCCTGATTATCACGACTGACCCTGATTATCACGACTGACCCTGATTATCACGACTGACCCTGATTATCACGACTGACCCCGATTATCACGACTGACCCCGATTATCACGACTGACCCTGATTATCACGACTGACCCTGATTATCACGACTGACCCCAAATGACTGACCCTGATTATCACGACTGACCCCAAATGACTGACCCTGATTATCACGACTGACCCTGATTATCACGACTGACCCTGATTATCACCACTGACCCCAAATGACTGACCCTGATTATCACGACTGACCCTGATTGTCACGACTGACCCCAAATGACTGACCCTGATTATCACGACTGACCCCAAATGACTGACCCTGATTATCACGACTGATCCTGATTATCACCACTGACCCCGATTATCACGACTGACCCCGATTATCACGACTGACCCCGATTATCACGACTGACCCCGATTATCACGACTGACCCCGATTATCACGACTGACCCTGATTATCACGACTGACCCTGATTATCACGACTGACCCCGATTATCACGACTGACCCTGATTATCACGACTGACCCTGATTATCACGACTGACCCCGATTATCACGACTGACCCCGATTATCACGACTGACCCTGATTATCACCACTGACCCTGATTATCTCGACTGACCCCGATTATCACGACTGACCCTGATTATCACGACTGACCCTGATTATCACGACTGACCCTGATTATCACCACTGACCCTGATTATCACGACTGACCCCGATTATCACGACTGACCCTGATTATCACGACTGGCCCTGATTATCTCGACTGACCCTGATTATCACCACTGACCCTGATTATCACGACTGGCCCTGATTATCACGACTGACCCTGATTATCACGACTGTGCATGTGCGTCAAGGACAGAAAGGCAGACCGGACAGCGGAAGGTACGGCGGCGGTTTGGAGAGAAAAACAAAGGAAATAAACGATGACGTCGATTATTAAATAATAAATAAATAATAATAATCTTGGCAGCCCTACACCAGATTTAGACTTTGTGACCCTGGGCTCCAGGTTCAGACCCCCTCCTGTCAGGTATAAGATGTGTAGGTTCGAGTTTTGTCTGATGGGTCAGTCTCCAAACGTTTAGTCCCTTCAGGCCACCGTAGACCTCCGGGACCGTCAGAGACCTTGAGTCCTCTCTTTAAGGATGAATGTTTCTGTCAGCTGAGAGAGATGCTCGGGGGTCTGCTCCCCTCACATGTCCGTCTCTTTCTGTCTCAGGTGACGCTGATCCCGACCCATGACACGGAGGTGACCCGGGACTGGTACCAGCAGACCCATGAGAAGCAGCAGGAGCTGAACATTATGGTCCTGGCCTCCAGCAGCACCGTGGTCATGCAGGACGAGTCCTTCCCCGCCTGCAAGATCGAGTTTTAGGATGGTGGTGTGCTCCTGCCCCCTTCAGTGTAGACCTGTAGAATGGCTCCTCTCTGTAGTCTGATGTGTCGTCTGTCAGAGACAGATTTGGACAAACGCCTCTTCTTTTCTATTTTTTGATTGGTTGATCATCTTGTCGTGGTCGTCTCTGATTGGTTTTGTTTTCTAATGACTCTGTCCTCCTCTCCTTCATCATCATCATCATTATTTAACTCTATTCTTTAAACCCTGTAAAGATGAAGTCTGGGATTATTGGAGACAGTCTCAGACGGGATCAGTATGACCTGATGGTTCTGAGTCCAAGCACAAGTTCTGCACCTTAAAGCATCAAAACCAGAGAGCATCTCCAGCTGAGTCCCAAACCTCTGTACTGAGTGAACCGGATGTGTTCTCACAGGCTGCCTGATGTCCTGCTGACAGAGAGGAGACCTCACATCTGTGACCCCGTGAGTCTCTGCTTCAGGGTCAGCAGCCAGTGAGAACTGTCCTCACTGAGACTTCAGTCCGTCCTCGTCCCTCAGGGTTTACTCTCGGTGATTGTCCGGCTGATGATGAGGAGCATTGAGGGCAGAACATCTTCATCCCGTTCACACGGAGAACAGCTGTGTGACCTCCTCCTCATATCCACAGACCTTCCCACACGGTGTGAGCGGGCCGCTCCGTCCTGGGGAGCGTGAGTCTGTGGGTCTGTGTGAGGCGGGACGTAGTGTGGACGGCCTGCTGGTCTGGAGGACTGGACCTGTTAGAAGGTGTTAGTTGATTGGAGGCTGAGCTGATCCTCTGTAACTCAGAGCTTCAGTTTATGACGTTAGCATAGCATTAGGCCGCTCTGACCTGTGCTCCCCTCAGGACTCAGTGTTCCCGGAGCTGCTGCGAGCAGAAGCACAAACCCTCCTGGATGCTGGTCCACAGAAACCTGTTGGTCTGACTTTAGTCTGCAGATCTGAACGTTCTGACTTCAGTCTCTTCTCTCGTTTCTTTCCTGCCGGTGAATCCGTGGCTGTTTTTAACTTTCTGAACTTCTTACAGTGTGTCTGTGTTTCCGTTTGATGGTTTTATATTTTGATAAGGTTTAGGTAACGTACACTTTTTAAACCCTCCTCAGACCGGAGCAGGACGGCAGGCGTCTGCAGGACGGCGGGCGTCTGCAGGACGGCGGGCGTCTGCAGGACGGCGGGCGTCTGCAGGACGGCGGGCGTCTGCAGGCGTCCGTGTTGGAGTATTTTTGTCCGATCTTCGATGCATGAGCAGCATGTTCAGAAAGATGGCGGCTTCTCAGGGAGCTGGGCGGCCTCGCTTTGAATGTGAAGTTGCAGATTACCTTTACCTTCTCCGTGGAGAACTTTGATCTCCTGGTTGCCTTGGTTACCTTGCATCACATGGTCCATCTGACTAACCTGGTCACACACGCGACTGTGCAGAGTCAACCCGCTACAGCTCCTCCGTGTGAGCGACAGGTCCAAGATTATTTCTGACGGCAGATTAAAGACTCACACGGCGGCCATTCTTCTCTGACATCACTCTCAGGGAGAGAGGTGCTGCGGGTGGTATACGAGAGGCGTGTCCCAGACCTTCAGGTGAAGACATCAGGTGAGTCTGGAGGGATGTGGACCCCTACATGAAGTCCTCTGAGCTTCGGCGTGTGATGCACGTTTACAGCCTGGTTCAGAAAACGCTCCAGGTCTTCGATCATTCCTCCATCGACACACGGAACGGGACGAGGGTTCATCATCACGAGTTCGTTTGGAAACATTCAAGTTATAGCATTTGCATAATTAAGGGCGTGGCTTTCTGGACTGACAGGTGGGCACACTGTAGCTGTTAGCGAGGAGGCTAACGGCCCGCCTCTTTACCTCACACTGAAGTTAGGTTGAGTCAGTATTTCCAAGATGGCGACCGCCGACGATCAGCTCCAACACTCAGCTTCAGGTACAGACGGGTCTGAGGACGAGGAGGAGGAGTTAGTTTCCTAACTGTGTGACATCATTACTCTGGATATGACCCCTCCCCCTGAGTGTGATGTCTGAGAAAAATGGCCGCAGTGTGAAAATGACATATTCAGTCAGAAACACAATTTGTGTTTTCTGCAACTCCTCCGATTAAACTGGGTTAACTGTGACATCACTTCCTGTTAACCCAGTCAGCCAATCACAGCTGATGTGTAATCTGCTTCACTAAAGGCTCCTAATAACCAATCAACACCTCGCACACACCAGAGTCAAACTGCCACGCAGACACACACACACACACACACACACGCACACATGCACACACACACGCACACATGCACACACACACGCACACACCAGAGTCAAACTGCCACGCAGACACACACACACATGCACACACACACATGCACACACACGCACACACCAGAGGCAAACTGCTACGCAGACACACACAAACACGCACACACACACATGCACACACACACACACACGCACACACCAGAGTCAAACTGCCACGCAGACACACACACACATGCACGCACACACCAGAGTCAAACTGCCATGCAGACACACACACACACACGCACACATACATGCACACACACTCACACATGCACGCACACGCACGCACACATGCACAAACACACACGCACACATGCACGCACACACCAGAGTCAAACTGCCATGCAGACACACACACACACACGCACACATACATGCACACACACTCACACACACACACACACACACGCACACATGCACACACACACGCACACATGCACACACACACGCACACACCAGAGTCAAACTGCCACGCAGACACACACACACATGCACACACACACATGCACACACACGCACACACCAGAGGCAAACTGCTACGCAGACACACACAAACACGCACACACACACATGCACACACACACACACACGCACGCACCAGAGCCAATTTGCCACGCAGACACACACACACACAAACACACACACCAGAGTCAAACTGCCACACAGGTTTATATCTCCTGTTTCTCTTTACAGTCAGAGCTTCACACGCACACACACATATACACACATATATACACGCACACACACACACACACACACACACACTGAGTAAATAGCTGCTGTGTTCCTGCTCTCGTGGAGCCTCTGGAGGTTTCAGGGAGCTGCTTGTTGTGCATGTTTGAGTTCTGTGTATCGTGCTAGCTGCAGACGTATCATAGAGAAGCTATTTAAAGATGTGATTTAAAGAAGCTGAGCTGAAGGAGGCACATGTAATCCGGCTGTGATCGTTTCTTTTCCTTCTCTCTGCTTCTTCGCTCATCTCTTCTTTTAAGTGCAATATTCTCTTTATCTCTCTAAAGGCTTATTAAAGTATTAAACAGATTTATTGTTGAAGGGAAGTGAAGAACAATAAAAATCATTTACTGAACACCAACGTCTCCCTCTTCTTCTCTGCTGCTTTCATCACATGGCGCCACATTCAGCTGCTTCCTCTCACACTGATCAGCTCTCGCTCCCTTCACCTGGAGGACGGAGTCCGGGACCGAGCTGTTGGCTCTCCTGACCTGATCGATCAGCTGAATGATGCAGAAATATAAACAGTTCTGATGTCACGATGCTAAAGCTAATACGCTACTATACATTAGCTTCCTCCCCCTCTCACAGCTGACATGTTGGAGTGTAAGAGCAAGGGAGCATCTTCCTGGGGGAGTCTCCATCAACTGTGAGTACAAGACCTTAAAGCTCCTGTAGGGGACCTCTGTAGACCTTAAAGCTCCTGTAGGGGACCTCTGTAGACCTTAAAGCTCCTGAATGTGACCTCTGTAGACCTTAAAGCTCCTGTAGGGGACCTCTGTAGACCTTAAAGCTCCTGAATGTGACCTCTGTAGACCTTAAAGCTCCTGTAGGGGACCTCTGTAGACCTTAAAGCTCCTGTAGGGGACCTCTGTAGACCTTAAAGCTCCTGAATGTGACCTCTGTGGACCTTAAAGCTCCTGTAGGGGACCTCTGTAGACCTTAAAGCTACTGAATGTGACCTCTGTAGACCTTAAAGCTCCTGAATGTGACCTCTGTGGACCTTAAAGCTCCTGTAGGGGACCTCTGTAGACCTTAAAGCTCCTGAATGTGACCTCTGCAGACCTTAAAGCTCCTGTAGGGGACCTCTGTAGACCTTAAAGCTCCTGAATGTGACCTCTGTAGACCTTAAAGCTCCTGTAGGGGACCTCTGTAGACCTTAAAGCTACTGAATGTGACCTCTGTAGACCTTAAAGCTCCTGAATGTGACCTCTGTGGACCTTAAAGCTCCTGTAGGGGACCTCTGTAGACCTTAAAGCTCCTGAATGTGACCTCTGCAGACCTTAAAGCTCCTGTAGGGGACCTCTGTAGACCTTAAAGCTCCTGAATGTGACCTCTGTAGACCTTAAAGCTCCTGTAGGGGACCTCTGTAGACCTTAAAGCACCTGTAGGGGACCTCTGTAGACCTTAAAGCTCCTGAATGTGACCTCTGTAGACCTTAAAGCTCCTGTAGGGGACCTCTGTAGACCTTAAAGCTCCTGAATGTGACCTCTGTAGACCTTAAAGCTCCTGTAGGGGACCTCTGTAGACCTTAAAGCTCCTGTAGGTGACCTCTGTAGACCTTAAAGCTCCTGTAGGTGACCTCTGTAGACCTTAAAGCTCCTGTAGGGGACCTCTGTAGACCTTAAAGCTCCTGAATGTGACCTCTGTAGACCTTAAAGCTCCTGAATGTGACCTCTGTAGACCTTAAAGCTCCTGAATGTGACCTCTGTGGACCTTAAAGCTCCTGTAGGGGACCTCTGTAGACCTTAAAGCTCCTGAATGTGACCTCTGTAGACCTTAAAGCTCCTGTAGGGGACCTCTGTAGACCTTAAAGCTCCTGAATGTGACCTCTGTAGACCTTAAAGCTCCTGTAGGGGACCTCTGTAGACCTTAAAGCTCCTGAATGTGACCTCTGTAGACCTTAAAGCTCCTGTAGGGGACCTCTGTAGACCTTAAAGCTCCTGTAGGGACCTCTGTAGACCTTAAAGCTCCTGTAGGGGACCTCTGTAGACCTTAAAGCTCCTGTAGGGGACCTCTGTAGACCTTAAAGCTCCTGTAGGGGACCTTTGTAGACCTTAAAGCTCCTGAATGTGACCTCTGTAGACCTTAAAGCTCCTGTAGGGGACCTCTGTAGACCTTAAAGCTCCTGAATGTGACCTCTGTAGACCTTAAAGCTCCTGTAGGGGACCTCTGTAGACCTTAAAGCTCCTGTAGGGGACCTCTGTAGACCTTAAAGCTCCTGAATGTGACCTCTGTAGACCTTAAAGCTCCTGTAGGGGACCTCTGTAGACCTTAAAGCTCCTGTAGGGGACCTCTGTAGACCTTAAAGCTCCTGAATGTGACCTCTGTGGACCTTAAAGCTCCTGTAGGGGACCTCTGTAGACCTTAAAGCTCCTGAATGTGACCTCTGTGGACCTTAAAGCTCCTGTAGGGGACCTCTGTAGACCTTAAAGCTCCTGAATGTGACCTCTGCAGACCTTAAAGCTCCTGTAGGGGACCTCTGTAGACCTTAAAGCTCCTGAATGTGACCTCTGTAGACCTTAAAGCTCCTGTAGGGGACCTCTGTAGACCTTAAAGCACCTGTAGGGACCTCTGTAGACCTTAAAGCTCCTGAATGTGACCTCTGTAGACCTTAAAGCTCCTGTAGGGACCTCTGTAGACCTTAAAGCTCCTGA
>NW_023260028.1:139032-146492 GCF_009762535.1 Notolabrus celidotus
ATTAAAACCAGTTAACACCGCCCCTCATGTTCAGGCGGAGCTGAAGGACAGAAACCAGCAAGTCCATGACCACTCAGACGTCTTCTCTCTGAAATGATCCAGAGGGAAGAAGAGACGCCTCATCCTCCTCATCCATTCCACACACTGAACACACACACACCTGCGCTGTGTGACCATGACTGCTGACAGCTTCAGGACAGACACAGGACATGAGGGGGAGCATGTTTTAACCCTTCATCTGTCACTGCTCAGGTTTTCAATAAAGACTGAATCTCCTGAGGAAGACGAGGAGGGGAAATGAAGGGTTGAACATTTATGTGATGCTGCTGGAGTTCTAACAAAGAGCTCAATGATGCTGAGAGGTGTGTTTCAGGTCTTTACTGTGTACACATGCAGACACACACACACACACACACACACACACACACACACACACACACACACACACACACACACACACACACACACACACACACACACACACACACACACACACACACCTGAGACGAGAAGAATAAGCAGGTGGTAATGAACAGACAGTATGCAGGATGTAAACAGGGTTCCCATCTTTGGCTCAGAGAAACACTTCTTCCCCCCAAGAACACGAGGAGGGGGAGAGGTTCAAACATCAGACGTCTCCAGTGATGCTGGTTACAGACATCAGTCTCCTGCAGGGAGGGGAAGTCACATGAAGTGTGACTCATCCTGTCTTATGTGGCTCAGGTGGACAGGTGTTAACGGATCCGGTGATGGTGGAGACGTTAATGGTTAACATTTGGGGCTTACCCCAAACCATCCTATGCCATCTCCTGGCTCCGCCCCCTAACACTGAACAAATGTCCCCCTCTCAACTCAAATCTGAGATGAGAGGATTTAATGACAGTAAACATGTTACTGTGATTTAATGACAGTAAACATGTTAATTTGATTTAATGACAGTAAACATGTTAATGTGATTTAATGACAGTAAACATGTTAATGTGATTTAATGACAGTAAACATGTTACTGTGATTTAATGACAGTAAACATGTTAATGTGATTTAATGACAGTAAACATGTTACTGTGATTTAATGACAGTAAACATGTTACTGTGATTTAATGACAGTAAACATGTTAATGTGATTTAATGACAGTAAACATGTTAATGTGATTTAATGACAGTAAACATGTTAATGTGATTTAATGACAGTAAACATGTTACTGTGATTTAATGACAGTAAACATGTTACTGTGATTTAATGACAGTAAACATGTTACTGTGATTTAATGACAGTAAACATGTTACTGTGATTTAATAACAGTAAACATGTTAATGTGATTTAATGACAGTAAATATGTTACTGTGATTTAATGACAGTAAACATGTTAATGTGATTTAATGACAGTAAACATGTTACTGTGATTTAATGACAGTAAACATGTTACTGTGATTTAATGACAGTAAACATGTTAATGTGATTTAATGACAGTAAACATGTTAATGTGATTTAATGACAGTAAACATGTTAATGTGATTTAATGACAGTAAACATGTTACTGTGATTTAATGACAGTAAACATGTTACTGTGATTTAATGACAGTAAACATGTTAATGTGATTAAATGACAGTAAACATGTTACTGTGATTTAATGACAGTAAACATGTTAATGTGATTTAATGACAGTAAACATGTTACTGTGATTTAATGACAGTAAACATGTTAATGTGATTTAATGACAGTAACATGTTAATGTGATTTAATGACAGTAACATGTTACTTTGATTTAATGACAGTAACATGTTACTGTGATTTAATGACAGTAAACATGTTAATGTGATTTAATGACAGTAACATGTTAATGTGATTTAATGACAGTAAACATGTTACTGTGATTTAATGACAGTAACATGTTACTGTGATTTAATGACAGTAAACATGTTAATGTGATTTAATGACAGTGAACATGTTACTGGGATTTAATGACAGTAAACATGTTAATGTGATTAAATGACAGTAAACATGTTACTGTGATTTAATGTGAGTAAACATGTTACTGTGATTTAATGACAGTAAACATGTTAATGTGATTTAATGACAGTAAACATGTTACTGGGATTTAATGACAGTAAACATGTTACTGTGATTTAATGACAGTAAACATGTTACTGTGATTTAATGACAGTAAACATGTTAATGTGATTTAATGACAGTGAACATGTTACTGGGATTTAATGACAGTAAACATGTTAATGTGATTTAATGACAGTAAACATGTTACTGTGATTTAATGACAGTAAACATGTTAATGTGATTTAATGACAGTAAACATTTTACTGTGATTTAATGACAGTAATCATGTTACTGTGATTTAATGACAGTAATCATGTTACTGTGATTTAATGACAGTAATCATGTTACTGTGATTTAATGACAGTAAACATGTTAATGTGATTTAATGACAGTAAACATGTTAATGTGATTTAATGACAGTAAACATGTTACTGTGATTTAATGACAGTAAACATGTTACTGTGATTTAATGACAGTAAACATGTTAATGTGATTTAATGACAGTAAACATGTTACTGTGATTTAATGACAGTAAACATGTTACTGTGATTTAATGACAGTAAACATGTTAATGTGATTTAATGACAGTAAACATGTTAATGTGATTTAATGACAGTAAACATGTTACTGTGATTTAATGACAGTAAACATGTTACTGTGATTTAATGACAGTAAACATGTTAATGTGATTTAATGACAGTAAACATGTTACTGTGATTTAATGACAGTAAACATGTTACTGTGATTTAATGACAGTAAACATGTTACTGTGATTTAATGACAGTAAACATGTTAATGTGATTTAATTAGAGTTTGTTGTGTTTCTTAAAAACATTGTGTGCATATTAAAAAGTTTCTCCAAAGTTTCGTCAGACTCTAGCTTGATATATAAGACCAGGAACTTTTACATACATTATGTGAATAGTTACTTTGCTTTTTGTCTGAACATAGCTGAAGAGGTGAACCGATGCGCAGTTAAACACGCTAAAACAAGATGATAAATAGGAAGTTATTCCCCTTAATATCTGCTGTTTATTTTAAGAGGTCTATGGCCACTTTGTAAGAATGAGCTGACATTCCCTATCTGCGATATCTTTGCATTTCACACATTCAATGACCAGTGGGAACCCTGGTTAGAAAGAGAATGTCAGGTAGTGTTAGAAAAGTAAGAGTCCAAAGCATATGGGTAAATAACAAAAATTACAACCATTAGAAAAAAAACCTGAAACCTGGAATGCTGGAGGGCCATGTGGAAAAGACAACAACCCAAGGTCCAAAAAGAAAAGATCGAAGACATGCAGACAGAGGGAGGTGAAGTGGAGAAATACTTGAAAGAAGCAGACGTACCATTAGTCGGATACTTTGCAAACGACACAGAAAATCGTTTTACTGCCGGCATAGACAACAACTCTGAGGAAATAAAACAAAAGTTCACTAGTGTTACTATGAGCCACAGACACTGTTGGTCATGTTTGATCATTTCCCTGCTCTGTCTAATGTGGACGCACTGAAGAAAGGATCAAGTAACACCTGACACACAGTGTTTAAAGGATGACAACTACCTGTTCATGTTGTAACTCAGGTGTTTAACTGATGTCTGAAGATGGTTAGAGATGCTTAAAGATGGCTGTGGGGCAACAGATGGGAGGAACATCTTCTCATGACAAAGTGAGATGAAATGTTAAAATCAGGAGATAAAGAATACACAAAAAGAAATCCAAAACCCACAGAAAAAAAAACCAATATCCAGGCCTGAATTTAAGCCTTCCTCTCCTCTTCCTGCATGAGCTCTATCCAAGACAATAACAACTACTCCCAGCTACAACACCGACAGGCTGTCTGTCACACACTGAGACACAGACGACAGGAGGTGAACCTGAGCAGCATTAAGACGCTTCACTGTGGCATAAAATGTGAATAAATGACACTAACAGCATCCTCAGTGAAACACTGACAGAGCCATGTGTGTGAACAGGACTGGATCAGGACTACAGAGCTTCATCAGATTCTTTAAATGAGGTGAAACAAGATGGATGACACAGACTAACAGCAGGCCTACATGTGAGGAGACGGTATGATGATACCACGGTGACACCTAGTGGACGACACCAGACGTACATGTCAGGGCTGAGCAGAGCAGCATGTTAGGAAACAACGTCAGCGCTTACTTTAATATTATTCCAACAGCAGTCTGAAGAATGTTTGAACACAGATACAGAGAGAGAAGTAATAAACTTCACCTGCAGAGAGAAGTTAAACTGCAGACGTGCCAAAAGGTCAAAGAGGAAATCCTTTTCTTATAACAGGCCTTTATTCAAACTAACCCCAGCTATCCTGAGCTCTGTGAGGTAACCTCCTGTTCCCCTCTGTGTGTGTGTGTGTGTGTGTGTGTGTGTGTGTGTGTGTGGTTCATCTTCCTCTTCCTCATAAAGCTCTCTCACTGCAGGGATCCTTTCTGAAATGCTCTCTTAGAATAACAACCTGAGCCTGTCAGGGACCAAAACAAGACCTGTTAGTGGACTCACTTTGATCCATGAGGGATCAGGTTGCAGACGTAACAGCCTGTTCACCTGCTGCTGCAGGAGGAACACACCTGCTGCTGCAGGAGGAACACACCTGCTGCTGCAGGAGGAACACGCCTGCTGCTGCAGGAGGAACACGCCTGCTGCTGCAGGAGGAACACACTTGCTGCAGGAGGAACACACCTGCTGCAGGAGGAACACACTTGCTGCAGGAGGAACACACCTGCTGCAGGAGGAACACACCCGCTGCAGGAGGAACACACCCGCTGCAGGAGGAACACACCCGCTGCAGGAGGAACACACCTGCTGCTGCAGGAGGAACACACCTGCTGCTGCAGGAGGAACACACCTGCTGCAGGAGGATCACACCTGCTGCAGGAGGAACACACCCGCTGCAGGAGGAACACACCCGCTGCGGGAGGAACACACTTGCTGCAGGAGGAACACACCTGCTGCAGGAGGATCACACCCGCTGCAGGAGGATCACACCCGCTGCAGGAGGAACACACCCGCTGCAGGAGGAACACACCCGCTGCAGGAGGAACACACCTGCTGCAGGAGGAGCACACCCGCTGCAGGAGGAACACACCCGCTGCAGGAGGAACACACCTGCTGCAGGAGGATCACACCCGCTGCAGGAGGATCACACCCGCTGCAGGAGGAACACACCTGCTGCAGGAGGAACACACCCGCAGCAGGAGGAACACACTTGCTGCAAGAGGAACACACCTGCTGCAGGAGGAACACACCCGCTGCAGGAGGAACACACCTGCTGCAGGAGGAACACACCTGCTGCAGGAGGAACACACCCGCTGCAGGAGGAACACACCTGCTGCAGGAGGAACACACCCGCTGCAGGAGGAACACACTTGCTGCAGGAGGATCACACCTGCTGCAGGAGGAACACATCCGCTGCAGGAGGAACACACCCGCTGCAGGAGGAACACACTTGCTGCAGGAGGAACACACCTGCTGCAGGAGGAACACACCCGCTGCAGGAGGAACACACCCGCTGCAGGAGGAACGCACCCGCTGCAGGAGGAACACACCTGCTGCAGGAGGAACACACCTGCTGCTGCAGGAGGAACACACCTGCTGCTGCAGGAGGAACACACCTGCTGCTGCAGGAGGAACACACCTGCTGCAGGAGGAACACACCTGCTGCTGCAGGAGGAACACACCTGCTGCTGGAAGAGGAACACACCTGCTGTAGCAGGAGGGTCAGGGTTTAGAGTCAGTCCGTCTGATGGGTCAGGGTTTGGAGTCAGTCCGTCTGATGGGTCAGGCTTTAGAGTCAGTCCGTCTGATGGGTCAGGATTTAGAGCCAGTCCGTCTGATGGGTCAGGCTTTAGAGTCAGTCCGTCTGATGGGTCAGGATTTAGAGTCAGTCCGTCTGATGGGTCAGGGTTTGGAATCAGTCCGTCTGATGGGTCAGGGTTTAGAGTCAGTCTGTCTGATGGGTCAGGGTTTGGAGTCAGTCCGTCTGATGGGTCAGGGTTTAGAGTCAGTCTGTCTGATGGGTCAGGGTTTGGAGTCAGTCCGTCTGATGGGTCAGGCTTTAGAGTCAGTCCGTCTGATGGGTCAGTGTATAGAGTTAGTCCGTCTGAGGGGTCAGGATTTAGAGCCAGTCCGTCTGATGGGTCAGTGTATAGAGTTAGTCCGTCTGAGGGGTCAGGGGGGACAGACGTGAAACAACCTCAGGTGACCCTGATGCTCTTCAAAGTATCACAGAAGGAGCTGGCGGTGCAGCTATGATAGACCATGAACACAAACACATGGAGGGTCCTGATGTGGTAATGGGGGGGTCTGAGGGACATGTACTGATATACAGGATCTAAGAAAAAGACTCATCAGATCCAGCTTTGAGACAGGCCTCAGACTACCTGTCCTTACCTGATCTCTGCTTCCTGATACTGAAGCCTCCACAGACTCCGTGTGCATGTCCTACTGTCTCTGTCCTGGACTCTGTGAATCTAATGTCTCTGTCCTGGACTCTGTGAATCTGCTGTCTCTGTCCTGGACTCTGTGAATCTGCTGTCTCTGTCCTGGACTCTGTGAATCTGCTGTCTCTGTCCTGGACTCTGTGAATCTGCTGTCTCTGTCCTGGACTCTGTGAGTCTGCTGTCTCTGTCCTGGACTCTGTGAATCTGCTGTCCCTGTCCTGGACTCTGTGAGTCTGCTGTCTCTGTCCTGGACTCTGTGAATCTGCTGTCCCTGTCCTGGACTCTGTGAATCTAATGTCTCTGTCCTGGACTCTGTGAATCTGCTGTCTCTGTCCTGGACTCTGTGAGTCTGCTGTCTCTGTCCTGGACTCTGTGAATCTGCTGTCCCTGTCCTGGACTCTGTGAGTCTGCTGTCTCTGTCCTGGACTCTGTGAATCTGCTGTCTCTGTCCTGGACTCTGTGAGTCTGCTGTCTCTGTCCTGGACTCTGTGAATCTGCTGTCCCTGTCCTGGACTCTGTGAATCTGCTGTCTCTGTCCTGGACTCTGTCAGTCTGCTGTCTCTGTCCTGGACTCTGTGAATCTGCTGTCCCTGTCCTGGACTCTGCTCCTTGTTTCTGCATCATGTGTCCTTCATCACAGACTGGGTATAAGAAGCGGGTCCAGCCACGGTCTCTCTTCATCCCTGGCTGTAACTGGACTGCTGACGGTCTGAGTGGGATATGTCTCAGGTGGTGTCAGTCCCAGGTGTCCCCAGTCTGACTCCTCCCCCTCTTCCTGGACTCTGTGACTCTGAATGGGACCATCACTTCCTACATGAACATCCTGCTCCATGGAAGCAGACTGAGACCATAAACCTGTTCGTGTTTACCGAGGACAAATCAGCTGAGGAGGAGGAGCAGACTGATAAACAACCAGACGCCCCCTGCTGGACATCAGAGGG
>NW_023260028.1:146992-153346 GCF_009762535.1 Notolabrus celidotus
TATAGTTTTAATGGACGAAAACTCAAAACATTTGAAGTTAAATGATTTAGCCTCTAACTGCTAAAAAGTAAAAAGAACACATTCTCTCTGTGAACACTCTGACTGTATTTAGGTTATCTGGACTCACAGTAAAATGGAGAGTCTGTGATCTAAAATGAGACCAAGATATTTGTAGTCTGTCACCTCCTTAGTTAATGTGTGGAAATCTAAAAGTTTAAATACTTCTCAAATGTCTCTGCAACCAGACTGTTCACAGGTAACACACTGACAGCACATCTGATGGTCCAGGTGAGGTTAGAACGTCTTTAGTCAGAGCCAGAAAAGGGGGACAAAGAGAGCGTGACGTGAACTAAAAATAAACTGTGATAAAGTCTCACATTTCCAGAACGGTCTTCAGCTGCTCCAGTTTGGACTTCTTCTCCTCGATCTCACAGTCGTTGTGCTGTCCCAGTTCAGCCAACAGCAGCCGGGTGATGTCCAGCACCTCCTGCCAGAGGGTCACAACACAGAGCGGTCACACACACACACACACACGCACACACACACACACACACACACACACACACACACACACACACACACACACACAGCCTGAGGTCACAGGAGGTCAAACCTGATCATCCTCCATCCTGTCTGAATGTTACCTGCAGCTGTTTGGGCTTCTTCAGCTTTAACTTTCCGGTCTTATATCCTCCGTATTTCTCAAACAGATCAAAAAACCTAAAGAAACAGAGGTTACAAAGGTTACATGGATCAGGAGGACATCGGATCTGTGCAGAGAAACAGGTCACCCACATGGAGTTCCGGACTTCCATCTTCATCTTCTGTTTGGGCGTCCTGTCTCCGTGTCTGATGACGGCGATCACACAGCGCAGCTCCATCCTGAGGAGGGAACCAGCGAGTCAGGATCCTCAGAGACAGCAACACCGTAACATCAGTCAGCCTGATCAGGGTTCATCATCCAATCCACTTTATTTATGCAGCACATTTCAAAAACCACCATTTTAGCAAAGTGCTGCACAGTGAGGTGAAATAAGTCAAAACACACAGGACACGAAACGCAGTCAGTAAATAAAAGAATGGAAATAAAACACACACAACATTTCAAAAGTCCCAAAACAAATCAAAACACTCAGAGACCACACTACTCTCACACTACTGGGTTACAAGACCAGGAGTAAAAATAGGTTTGAAGACGGGATTTAAAAGTCCGTAATGTTGGGGACAATCGAACATGGGGGGCAGCACTGCCACCCCTGGTTTTCAGCCTGGTCTTAGGGACCACTAGAAGCTGCAGGAGACCTCAAAGACCTTGTGGGAGTGTAGATTTGCAGGAGGTCGGAAATACACTGTGGAGCTACTCCGTTAAAGGAAGAACCTCTCAATAAGCTCTCATCATCCTTTGGAATCATCTAGCAGTCAGGGTCCTGGAGGCAGACCCCCTCTCCTTTGGAATCATCTAGCAGTCAGAGTCCAGGTGGCAGACACCCTCTCCTTTGGAATCATCTAGCAGTCAGGGTCCGGGGGGCAGCCACCCTCTCCTTTGGAATCATCTACCAGTCAGGGTCCTGGAGGCAGCCACCCTCTCCTTTGGAATCATCTAGCAGTCAGGGTCCTGGAGGCAGACACCCTCTCCTTTGGAATCATCTAGCAGTCAGGGTCCTGGAGGCAGACACCCTCTCCTTTGGAATCATCTACCAGTCAGGGTCCTGGAGGCAGCCACCCTCTCCTTTGGAATCATCTACCAGTCAGGGTCCGGGAGGCAGACACCCTCTCCTTTGGAATCATCTACCAGTCAGGGTCCTGGAGGCAGACACCCTCTCCTTTGGAATCATCTAGCAGTCAGGGTCCTGGAGGCAGCCACCCTCTCCTTTGGAATCATCTACCAGTCAGGGTCCTGGAGGCAGACACCCTCTCCTTTGGAATCATCTACCAGTCAGGGTCCTGGAGGCAGCCACCCTCTCCTTTGGAATCATCTACCAGTCAGGGTCCGGGAGGCAGACACCCTCTCTACTCTTAAGAGTAGGCTTCAAACTTTCCTTTCTGATGAAGCTTATAGTTAGAGCTGGATCAGGCTTGGACCAGGTCTTAGTTATGCTGCTATAGGCTTAGACTGACACACTGGGATCCTGTCTTTCCCTCTCTCTCCTCTCTCTGCCTGTCTCTCACTTTAACTCTTCCTGTCCCATTAAAGTTACTAACCATAGACCTTTCTGGAGTCCCTGAGCTCCCTTGTCTCGTAGGTTCCTCTGGATCTCTGCTGCTGTGGACGTGGTCCAGACTCCAGCTGCTACAACTACTACTATCCGTCTCCCCACTATCATCTCTCTCTCTCTTCATCTCCCTCTATCCCTCTCTCCAACACGGTCTCAGCAGATGTGTGTCTAACATGAGTCTGGTCCTGCTGGAGGTTTCTGCCTGTTAAAGGAAGTTTGTCCTCTCCACTGTAACTAGCTAAATACTGTGAGGTGTAATGCTCATGGTGGATTAAGGTGGGGTCAGACTGAGTCTGATCCGGTCTTGGTGTTGGGTCTCTGTTCATAATTTGACATAGAGTGGTCTAGACCTGCTCTGTTTGTAAAAGAGTCTGAGATAACGTTTTTTGTGATTTGGCGCGATACAAATAAAGATTGATTGATTGATTGAACATCGGTTTCTCTTTCTCACACTTTATTTCAGCCTGGAGTCCCACCAGACAGATCCATCCTGATGACAACAAACCCAACCCTGACAGGAGACACACACACACACACACACACACACACACACACACACACACACACACACACACTCACACACACTCACACACACAAACACTCACACACACTCACACACTGGGCAGGAGCTTTAAATATGTCCTGTTCATGGGCTTCAATTTAACAAACAACAGAAACATTATGACCCATGTCTGAGTGAAAGGACCTGGACCCTGATCAGAGGAGGATCTCTGCATACACACATCTGTAAATTTGCCTCAACGTGTCCTAAAGACAAAAACTGGTTGAGCAGGTTTTCAGAACATCCAGACCGTGAGCTGAGACTCTGGATCAGACTGATCCACAGTCTCAGCTACAGAAGATGTCCACGTGTAGTTCACAGGTAACAACCTGTTATACCTGAGAGTTCACAGAGCTGTGTGACTGAAACAGAGCAGGACTGGTGTCTGCTGGTCTTCAGACTGACAGCTGGGGGGACCTACAGTCAGGGTTTGTGTGAACGAGTAGGTGATCCGAGGCTCAGCACTGTGGTGCTTCTGAGGGTCTCTGACGTTTGTCAGTGACGTACCGGAGGGTCACATCAGATGTGTGTGATGGTCTGTATATGTGTTTCCGTGGGCGGAGGACTCAGTTAAAAACTACTGAGATCCTAAATCAGGAGGCTGAGTGAGAGAGGACGACTCCCCTTCATGGACTTAACATCACTGAGGGTTATGGGTCATCTTCCTCATGATAACCCATAGACTGTATAAAATATGGACGTAGTATCCGTGACGTCAGCCGTCTGTTCCTGAGAGCTGTTTTGAAGCAAATCGACGGCAGCAGCCATATTGGTAATGCAGAACTCAACCAGGCAGAGTGTGACGTAGTGTGAGCCTCTTAGCCAATGGCTGTGTGTTCCCGACCGGGAGTCACGTCAGCCATGTCCTTATTTGGGCAAAACTCGTAATCTTAATATCTTCTGAACCGTCACGTTAGAAAAAAATTCACCCCTCGTACAGTGTGTGTCATTAGAGAGATTAGCTTCATAGGGCCAAGCTGTTTTTTGAACCAGGCTGTAAACATGTTTATTAATGCTGCAAAGATCCTCTTCTTCCCATTCATATCTATGTGGTTTCTGCAGCCAGCCTCTAGAGGATTCTCGGATGTACTGCAGTTTATAGCACTTCCGCATTGGCTTCATCGTTTGAGACCGGTGTTTGCCGCTTGTGATAACCTCCAACATGGACCTGAGGTCACCTGAACACACCTCCTCTGTAAAAACAGGAAACAGCTGACTCACATGGTGCCCGAGGTGGTGGGGACGATGGGGATGTCCTCGGCCTCTGTGGGGATGGACCACGGGATCTGAAACTGAGGGGCCAGCTCTCGCATCACGATGTTCCTGCAGACACAGAGAGACACAAACATGAAGAGTCAAAGACACAGAGACACAAACATGAAGACTCAAAGACACAGACACAAACATGAAGACTCAAAGACAGAGAGACACAAACATGAAGACTCAAAGACACAGAGACACAAACATGAAGACTCAAAGACACAGAGACACAAACATGAAGACTCAAAGACAGAGAGACACAAACATGAAGACTCAAAGACACAGAGACACAAACATGAAGACTAAAAAGACACAGAGACACAAACATGAAGACTAAAAAGACACAGAGACACAAACATGAAGACTAAAAAGACACAGAGACACAAACATCAAGACTGAAAGACACATAGACACAAACATGAAGACTCAAAGACACAGAGACACAAACATGAAGACTCAAAGACACAGACACAAACATGAAGACTCAAAGACAGAGAGACACAAACATGAAGACTCAAAGACACAGAGACACAAACATGAAGACTAAAAAGACACAGAGACACAAACATGAAGACTCAAAGACACACACAAACATGAAGACTCAAAGACACAGACACAAACATGAAGACTGAAAGACAGAGAGACACAAACATGAAGACTGAAAGACACAGAGACACAAACATGAAGACTGAAAGACACAGAGACACAAACATGAAGACTCAAAGACACAGAGACACAAACATGAAGACTAAAAAGACACAGAGACACAAACATCAAGACTGAAAGACACATAGACACAAACATGAAGACTCAAAGACACAGAGACACAAACATGAAGACTCAAAGACAGACACAAACATGAAGACTCAAAGACAGAGAGACACAAACATGAAGACTCAAAGACACAGAGACACAAACATGAAGACTAAAAAGACACAGAGACACAAACATCAAGACTGAAATACACAGAGACACAAACATGAAGACTGAAAAACACAGAGACACAAACATGAAGACTGAAAGACACAGAGACACAAACATGAAGACTGAAAGACACAGAGACACAAACATGAAGACTGAAAGACACAGAGACACAAACATGAAGACTGAAAGACACAGAGACACAAACATGAAGACTGAAAGACACAGAGACACAAACATGGAGACTCAAAGACATAGAGACACAAACATGGAGACAGACAGAGACACAAACACAGAGACACACTGAAACTGGACAAACTGAACTTCAGGGAGTAGTCTCATTCTGAAAGTTAAAAACTTTTTACCCGAGTATCTTGGCGCAGTCGTCGTAGTACTTCATGGAGTTCTTCACGAAACTGAAACCGTTCACGTCACAGACGTATGAGTGTCCGTTTGCTCGCAGGAGATCGAAGCCACAAACTGTTTGCTGCAGAGACGACAGATGGACGGCATTGTTACTGAGCAACAAGGTTCTCACACACTTTCATCAGCACCAGACTAATCCGCTGAGCCTTGGACTGTCAGGCTTCAGAGCACAGAGAGCTACTTGTGTATTATGTGAGTAGATAAATGGTTTGTGCAACCACCTGCACGTGACACAGTATGCTGCTGAGTTTCTATAAACCCTGCTGGAGTCAAAGACCTGGAGATGCTTAAAGAGGAATCACAGGACCACAGATCTCATCAGGACCCGTTATCAGAGGAGTTCTTTGGTGATGCACACAGTATCTGCAGACAGTTAAAGTCTGCCTCTCTTCACGGCGGGGCAACAGGACTCTGAAAATAAAGGTCTCACCTTGAACGCCAGGCAGACTTTTCGAGCCACCAGTTTCTCCATGGCTGACAGCATGACGGGGTATCTGACCTCTTTCCCCTCGCTGTCTCTCTCCACCTTCCCGTCAAGAGCCGGAGACTTACGGGCCTCAGCGTGAGCGTAGTCCGGCCCCACAGTGTACACCTGAGGACAGGTAAGGCACAAAAAGCCATGAAGATCATGGGCTCATTAGAGCTGTAGTCTGTTGTAGTCTGTTGTAGTCTGTTGTAGTCTGTTGTAGTCTGCAGCACTCTGCTGTAGTCTGTTGTAGTCTGCTGTAGTCTGTTGTAGTCTGCTGTAGTCTGATGTAGTCTGCAGCACTCTGCTGTAGTCTGCAGCACTCTGTTGTAGTCTGCTGTAGTCTGCTGTATTCTGTTGTAGTTTGTTGTAGTCTGCTGTAGTCTGTTGTAGTCTGCTGTAGTCTGTTGTAGTCTGCAGCACTCTGCTGTGGTCTGTTGTAGTCTGTTGTAGTCTGCAGCACTTTGTCTGTCAGGAGTCTGCTGTAGTTGTCTGATGTAGTA
>NW_023260029.1:0-5000 GCF_009762535.1 Notolabrus celidotus
TTCTTGTGATGGATCATTAGAGGACCTTTAAAGAACAGAGCAGAACAGAGAGGAGGACCGATGTGGACTCTCCTCTCTGCTGTCTGTTAGCTGTTCTCTAACTCAGACCAACAGCCTGAACCAATCAGCTGTCAGAGTCAGACCTCCACCGTAACTCCACTGGTCACTGAGCTGTTTCCGTGGTTACAGTGTTAGACAGGTGTGAAACGTGTCCTGTCGCGTGCCGTTAGCCACCTGACAGCTGAAGTCCCGCCCCCTCCTGCCCGGTCATAGCGGGTCTCTGCAGCTGGAGATGAAATGAGTTGCTGTTGTTTTTATACTTTAAGTTTTAAAGTTTCCTGATTTCAGTTTTTTAAAGAGTTCAGATCCTAACGTTATTCTTTCTGATTCCAGGCCGATAAGCTTCTCCCTTAAACCTGCATTCTCTGTCACGTCCAGCAGGGGGCGGCTCCATAGAAATCACTGAGGTAATGTTCCTCCTCCACCTCCTCAGCTGATTTGTTCCCTCAGGAAACACTAATGAGTTCATGGTCTCACTCTGTTCCCTCAGAATTCAACTGCTTTTATCTTTCTTTCTTCTATTGTCCCTACCTCTGTATTACTTTGATCTCATTCTATCGCTTTGATCTCATTACGTTGCTTTGATCTCATGTTGTTGCTTTGATCTCATTCTATTGCTGTGATCTTATTCTATTGCTTTGATCTCATTATATTTATTTGATCTCATTATGTTGCTTTGATCTCATTATTTTGCTTTGATCTCATTATTTTGCTTTGATCTCATTATGTTGCTTTGATCTCATGTTGTTGCTTTGATCTCATTCTATTGCTGTGATCTTATTCTATTGCTTTGATCTCATTATATTTATTTGATCTCATTTTGTTGCTTTGATCTCATGTTGTTGCTTTGATCTCATTATATTGATTTGATCTCATTATATTGATTTGATCTCATTATATTGATTTGATCTCATTCTACTTCTTTGAACTCATTATATTGCTTTGATCTCACTCTATTGCTGTGATCTCATTCTTTTGCTTTGATCTCATTATTTTGCTTTGATCTCATTGTGTTGCGTTGTTCTCATTATGTTGCGTTGATCTCATCCTAGTTTTTTAATCTCATTCTATTGCTGCACTCTATCGGGACTGACTCACCGCAGGAGACACACTCTAGTGGACTCTGGAGGAACTGCAGGAGACACACTCTAGTGGACTCTGGAGGAACTGCAGGAGACACTCTAGTGGACTCTGGAGGAACTGCAGGAGACACACTCTAGTGGACACTGGAGGAACTGCAGGAGACACACTCTAGTGGACTCCGGAGGAACTGCAGGAGACACTCTAGTGGACTCTGGAGGAACTGCAGGAGACACACTCTAGTGGACTCCGGAGGAACTGCAGGAGACACACTCTAGTGGACACTGGAGGAACTGCAGGAGACACACTCTAGTGGACTCTGGAGGAACTGCAGGAGACACACTCTAGTGGACACTGGAGGAACTGCAGGAGACACACTCTAGTGGACACTGGAGGAACTGCAGGAGACACACTCTAGTGGACTCTGGAGGAACTGCAGGAGACACACTCTAGTGGACTCTGGAGGAACTGCAGGAGACACTCTAGTGGACTCTGGAGGAACTGCAGGAGACAGGGTGTCTGGGTTGGGTTGTTGACACTAAGAGGAGAAGTGTTTTTCCACTCTAGTAAAGACTCTTCTTCTCCTCCTCAGCTACGTGCCGTCTGCATGTTTCAGGTAAGTTCACCTGTATGACATCATCCATTGAAGTCGACTTCAGGTGAGTCACCTTAATGACTCATCGCCTGGGAGACGAGCAGCCACCACAGCCCAGACTGGTTCGTCTCAGATCTGATGTGTCACCTGTTCAGGTAACAAGTCTTCCAGTCAAAGAGCGCCTCTTTCATCACCAGCAGAGGTGGCGTGTGATTGGTCAGGGAGGTGCTGTGTCTGAGCGTGTTTGTGTGGATCTGGTGTTTGTGTGGATCTGGTGTTTGTGTGGATCTGGTGTTTGTGTGGATCTGATGTTTGTGTGGATCTGGTGTTTTTGTGGATCTGGTGTTTGTGTGGAGCTGTGGATCTGGTGTTTGTGTGGATCTGGTGTTTGTGTGGATCTGGTGTTTGTGTGGATCTGGTGTTTGTGTGGATCTGATGTTTGTGTGGATCTGGTGTTTGTGTGGATCTGGTGTTTGTGTGGATCTGGTGTTTGTGTGGATCTGATGTTTGTGTGGATCTGATGTTTGTGTGGATCTGATGTTTGTGTGGATCTGATGTTTGTGTGGATCTGATGTTTGTGTGGATCTGGTGTTTGTGTGGATCTGGTGTTTGTGTGGATCTGATGTTTGTGTGGATCTGATGTTTGTGTGGATCTGATGTTTGTGTGGATCTGGTGTTTGTGTGGATCTGATGTTTGTGTGGATCTGATGTTTGTGTGGATCTGATGTTTGTGTGGATCTGGTGTTTGTATGGATCTGGTTTTTTGTGTGGAGCTGTGGATCTGATGTTTGTGTGGATCTGATGTTTGTGTGGATCTGATGTTTGTGTGGATCTGGTGTTTGTATGGATCTGGTTTTTTGTGTGGAGCTGTGGATCTGATGTTTGTGTGGATCTGATGTTTGTGTGGATCTGATGTTTGTGTGGATCTGATGTTTGTGTGGATCTGATGTTTGTGTGGATCTGGTGTTTGTGTGGAGCTGTGGATCTGGTGTTTGTGTGGATCTGGTGTTTGTGTGGATCTGGTGTTTGTGTGGAGCTGGTGTTTGTGTGGAGCTGGTGTTTGTGTGGATCTGATGTTTGTGTGGATCTGATGTTTGTGTGGATCTGGTGTTTGTGTGGATCTGGTGTTTGTGTGGATCTGGTGTTTGTGTGGATCTGATGTTTGTGTGGATCTGATGTTTGTGTGGATCTGGTGTTTGTATGGATCTGGTTTTTTGTGTGGAGCTGTGGATCTGGTGTTTGTGTGGATCTGGTGTTTGTGTGGATCTGATGTTTGTGTGGATCTGATGTTTGTGTGGATCTGATGTTTGTGTGGATCTGGTGTTTGTGTGGAGCTGTGGATCTGGTGTTTGTGTGGATCTGGTGTTTGTGTGGATCTGGTGTTTGTGTGGATCTGGTGTTTGTGTGGATCTGATGTTTGTGTGGATCTGGTGTTTGTGTGGATCTGGTGTTTGTGTGGATCTGGTGTTTGTGTGGATCTGATGTTTGTGTGGATCTGATGTTTGTGTGGATCTGATGTTTGTGTGGATCTGATGTTTGTGTGGATCTGATGTTTGTGTGGATCTGGTGTTTGTGTGGATCTGGTGTTTGTGTGGATCTGATGTTTGTGTGGATCTGATGTTTGTGTGGATCTGATGTTTGTGTGGATCTGGTGTTTGTGTGGATCTGATGTTTGTGTGGATCTGATGTTTGTGTGGATCTGATGTTTGTGTGGATCTGGTGTTTGTGTGGATCTGGTGTTTGTGTGGATCTGGTGTTTGTGTGGATCTGATGTTTGTGTGGATCTGATGTTTGTGTGGATCTGGTGTTTGTATGGATCTGGTTTTTTGTGTGGAGCTGTGGATCTGATGTTTGTGTGGATCTGATGTTTGTGTGGATCTGATGTTTGTGTGGATCTGATGTTTGTGTGGATCTGATGTTTGTGTGGATCTGGTGTTTGTGTGGAGCTGTGGATCTGGTGTTTGTGTGGATCTGGTGTTTGTGTGGATCTGGTGTTTGTGTGGAGCTGGTGTTTGTGTGGAGCTGGTGTTTGTGTGGATCTGATGTTTGTGTGGATCTGATGTTTGTGTGGATCTGGTGTTTGTGTGGATCTGGTGTTTGTGTGGATCTGGTGTTTGTGTGGATCTGATGTTTGTGTGGATCTGATGTTTGTGTGGATCTGGTGTTTGTATGGATCTGGTTTTTTGTGTGGAGCTGTGGATCTGGTGTTTGTGTGGATCTGGTGTTTGTGTGGATCTGATGTTTGTGTGGATCTGATGTTTGTGTGGATCTGATGTTTGTGTGGATCTGGTGTTTGTGTGGAGCTGTGGATCTGGTGTTTGTGTGGATCTGGTGTTTGTGTGGATCTGGTGTTTGTGTGGAGCTGGTGTTTGTGTGGAGCTGGTGTTTGTGTGGATCTGGTGTTTGTGTGGATCTGGTGTTTGTGTGGAGCTGGTGTTTGTGTGGATCTGGTGTTTGTGTGGATCTGGTGTTTGTGTGGAGCTGTTGAGCTGTGGAGCTGTGGATTTGTGGAGCTGTGGAGCTGTGGAGCTGTGACCAGTGTTTGCAGAGAACAGCAGGAGTCTGTTTGTGGAAACAGTTCCACTGCTGTGACTGAAGCTTCATTACTGAGACTCCCACTGCTCCTCCATATTACTGAACATTAACACCTCGACAGGGAGCGAGCACCAGTTCAAACAAAAACATGTCAAAGTGTTCCCAGAGGAACCCGGGTACAGTCGGTCTGTAAGAGAACCTACATGTTCTAAAGGAGGCTCTCTTCTTCAAACCTCCTGATGATTTTATCACAAATAAACTTAAAGCATGAAGATGATCTCTGAACCACCGCTCTGATAGAAGAAGAAAACTCTCCTGTCTCAGATCTACTTAAAGTAGACCCGTGTTTTAATCCACCAACAACAACCCACCAACAAGGACTAAACTCACACTATTCTTATACTTTCAGCTACAACTAACCTGGAATCACAGATTCTGATTCAGAGACATGTTCAATCTGGATCTAAGGGTCTGGATTCTAGTCTGAGAAGGGTTCTGGTCTCTGTCTGTAGTCTGAGGAGTATCCACCAATCAGGTGTCAGCAGGAGAAACAGTCTGTATGGAGAGCAACAGCAGGTGTTCTAGAATTCTGACATCATCAAAGACAGGACTCCAGAATTCTGTCTTTGATGATGTCATAATTCTGTCTCTGATGATGTCATAATTCTGTCTCTGATGATGTCAGAATTCTGTCTTTGATGATGTCAGAGTTCTGTCTTTGATGATGTCA
>NW_023260029.1:10000-17500 GCF_009762535.1 Notolabrus celidotus
TTTAAAAATAAAATTTAACAAAATAAATAAAAACAGATCTGAAACATTTCAATGAAATAAATAATAAATAAATAATAAACAGATTTAAATCAGTAGAGGATGGTGGTCACAGACAGGTGGACGGAGGATGATGATGATGATGATGAAACAGGTCGTTGTGATGAAGGTGATGAAGATGAGAACATTCAGACTCTAAAGAGAGGAATAAGCTGAAATGAAGATCATTAATAATCTATCTTTGATTTCAATGTTTTTAAAGATGATAGAGAGTCTGAGTGATCGTCTTTGTTCCCCTGGGTGACGTCTGTCAGGAGGAAACCTGCAGGCAGAACGCAGGGCTGAAACACCCGCGCTCCTCTCCTCTGTATTTAAACATCAGCTCTGTTTTTAAAGTCTCCTTTAAAGGAAGTGAAATCCTCAAAGATTGAAATCTCTCCATCTGCAGGTTAGAAAATAAACCCTCAGGTTCATGAATCTACTCTGTTCCTAATCATTATGAAAGTTACATTTCTGTGAATATTTAAAAAATATGTTAACAGTCGTTTTCTGGTTTTTGAAGAAGTCAGGTTCTGACTCTTCTCCTCCATGGAGGGACATTTGTACCCCGTCCTGAACCTGTGGGTCCTCTCTGGGTTCAGGACGGAGTAGAAAGGTCCTTCATGGAGGAGACGACATTCAGCTGAAGTGAAGGAGACGCTCATGTTCATGTATGATGATGCACCGTCACACGCCTCGCCTTAGTCTCAGGACAGGACGGTGTCTAAGAGGGTCGCCTCAGGAACCGGTCTGCTCACCTGATCTCAGCCCGACTGAGAACTTAAGATCGATAATAAAGGAGATGATTTAATACAGCTCAAAGAGCATCTTTGGAAAGACAGAGAAGTCATCAGAAACTAGATCAGTTCACTGAGACCTCTGACCTCTGACCTCTGACCCTCACTGAGAGAAGAGGAGGTTATATTAGAGAAACTCTGAAGATTTAAAATGATTCAAAGACTTTAACAGTTTTATTTTGTAATAAATGTAAAGAAGTGTTGTTCTGGTTGAAGTTTGAAAACAGTTGTAGTAAATATTATTATTTCAATCAATAGAATGTTTAAAATGATGCCCAGTTTCATTTATTAGTTCAATGCTCTTTTCATAAACATGGATAATAATTGTCACTCATTTCTGCAGATTCTGTATTTATTTATGACACACTTTGAAAATCCTCATTTGAACCTCACAGTTAAAGAAATGTATTCTGTGTCTGACTTCATGTGAAAACGACTGTTAGCATACTTCTTCATATATTCATAAAATGCACCTTGCATGATAATCAGGAACGCTGAGTAAAGGCTGATGAAGAGGATTTGAACGTCACATGTTGACGCTCTGAAGGAACCCGGCTGAGCTCCTCCAGAGGACGGAGGTGATGGAGGAGAGGAACAGATCCTCTGAAAACCCCGAGGACCGAACGTCCAAAACCAAATCCCATGAAGACGTACGAGTGAGCTCGTCTTTCTGAACTGTCCATCCATGGACACGTTCTTATTTCATCAGACTCTGAGTGGAAACACAACCTGATCCTTTACAGAGTTCTTATTAGTGATTAATAAACACAGAGCAGGGTCATCAGTCTGGACTAAAACCAGGACTGAACCTGTGACGTGGTCAGAGGAGGGTCTGTGGTGGATCACGGTGAGATCCATGAGTCCGGTTTGTCCTCAGAGTTCTGGTTTGTCTCTAAATGTCCTCTCTGATCTGTAAACACAGACTCTCAGGGTTCCCTCACTGAGGAGCAGGACTCTGTAAGTCCACCTCAGGTATCCTGTGATCTAAAGCCGGAGAGGGAACCTTTCCTTTGGACTTTAAAAGGATAAGAAGCTGAGATCAGCAGCTTCAGGTGTTTAACATCCCTCTCCTCACTCTCCTCTCTCTGCTCACCTCCTGTGTCGTGGTTTACTGAACACACCAGGTGTGTGTCTCCTCCTCCTGTGATCGGTTAGGTAGTCTGAGTCACGGTGAGGTTCCACGTCTGAGAAATCAGAGCTCAGTTTACTAAACACCAGTCTGCAGGGAGTCCACCTCCAGCAGAGCTAGCTCCGCCTGCAGGTCTACGTCCTCATGCCTGTGCTGGTCCCTCATGTCTGTGCTGGTCCCTCATGTCTGTGCTGGTCCCTCATGTCTGTGCTGGTCCCTCATGTCTGTGCTGGTCCCTCATGTCTCTGGTGGTTATATGTCAATTTAACCAGACACCGCCTACATACAACTTTACCTCCACCTACTGGATCAACACACAGACTAACCTGTTTGTGTGTCAGTGGAGACCATGTTTGTGTGTAGATGTTTGTGTGTAGATGTTTGTGTGTCAGTGTAGACCATGTTTGTGTGTAGATGTTGTTTGTTTGTCAGTGTAGACCATGTTTGTGTGTAGACCATGTTTGTGTGTCAGTGTAGACCATGTTTGTGTGTAGATGTTTGTGTGTCAGTGTAGACCATGTTTGTGTGTCAGTGTAGACCATGTTTGTGTGTCAGTGTAGACCATGTTTGTGTGTCAGTGTAGACCATGTTTGTGTGTCAGTGTAGACCATGTTTGTGTGTCAGTGTAGACCATGTTTGTGTGTCAGTGTAGACCATGTTTGTGTGTAGATGTTTGTGTGTCAGTGTAGACCATGTTTGTGTGTAGATGTTGTTTGTGTGTCAGTGTAGACCATGTTTGTGTGTAGATGTTGTTTGTGTGTAGACCATGTTTGTGTGTAGATGTTGTTTGTGTGTAGACCATGTTTGTGTGTAGATGTTTGTGTGTCAGTGGAGACCATGTTTGTGTGTAGATGTTGTTTGTGTGTAGACCATGTTTGTGTGTAGATGTTTGTGTGTCAGTGGAGACCATGTTTGTGTGTAGATGTTTGTGTGTAGACCATGTTTGTGTGTAGACCATGTTTGTGTGTAGATGTTGTTTGTGTGTAGACCATGTTTGTGTGTCAGTGTAGACCATGTTTGTGTGTAGATGTTGTTTGTGTGTAGACCATGTTTGTGTGTAGATGTTGTTTGTGTGTAGACCATGTTTGTGTGTAGATGTTGTTTGTGTGTAGATGTTGTTTGTGTGTCAGTGTAGACCATGTTTGTGTGTAGATGTTGTTTGTGTGTAGATGTTGTTTGTGTGTAGACCATGTTTGTGTGTAGATGTTGTTTGTGTGTAGATGTTGTTTGTGTGTCAGTGTAGACCATGTTTGTGTGTAGACCATGTTTGTGTGTAGATGTTGTTTGTGTGTAGACCATGTTTGTGTGTAGATGTTGTTTGTGTGTGGCGTGAATTCACTGATGAGATCCTCACATGAGGAGAAGTGGAACCTGTTCACAAATCCTAGAGACCATGCAGGAAACCTGTCCTTGTGAGCGCTCACACTTCGCTCATGTTCAACATTTCTCTGCTCAGGAGAACAAGTGTTGATCCTGAGAGAGGAGGACTTCCTTTAGAGCGTGTGCAGAAGAGAACTGAGCGCTTACATGTGTACATGTTGTTTTTTCTAACTCAGGGGAGTCCTTCTAAGATGTGTTGTTTAATATCTGATCACATCCATGTGGATGTAAAGGATGAGGCTGGATGAAGACCACGGCTAACACTGACTCTCCTCTCCTCTGTCTCTGCAGCCTAAATGTTAAATACATCCTCTTCTACAATTTAACTTTGTTGTTGTCTCTAAAAGGATATAACTGTGCCCCACAATCATTTTGTCAGCGCTTTCACGCCATCTCTGTGTGTGTGTGTGTGTGTGTGTGTGTGTGTGTGTGTCCCATAGACTGTATATAACATGGACAGCGTTGCTCCGCCTCTTCCTGTTGTACGGTTTTGAAGCCAAAAAAAACCCCGCTCCATTGTGCAGCAAGAGTCTGCGCTGTGGAGAATTTCTGTGTTGCCACGGTAACAAGCCCCGCCCTACAGCGTAGTGTCACATGATCCTACAGTTTCCCTCTACAGCAGCTGTCAATCAAAGCAAACAGGAAGTGAAACCTCTAATATCCAACGAAGAAGAAAGTGTTCAGAAAATAGAGGCCTTGAATACAAAACAGTCCAATACTAATTACACACACACACACACACACACACACACACACACACACACACACACACACACACACACACACACACACACACACACACACACACACATTCTTTTAACTTTCTGTGTGGGAGAAACATTCGTACCACGTGTATTTATCTTTTAAAGTTTGACTGCAGACCCATTCGAATGAATGACCTATACTGCAGCCAGCCACCAGGGGGCAGACACTTTGGAGGAAGCTTCACTTCCAGCCGAGTGAGATGCACCCCTGGTGTGGACGATTGTTAGCACAGACGTTGTGTATAGATGTCTGTTAGCATAGACGTTGTGTGTAGATGTCTGTTAGCATAGACGTTGTTTGTAGATGTTTATTAGCATAGACGTTGTGTATAGCTGTCTGTTAGCATAGACGTTGTGTGTAGATGTCTGTTAGCATAGACGTTGTGTGTAGATGTTTGTTAGCATAGACGTTGTTTGTAGATGTTTGTTAGCATAGACGTTGTATATAGCTGTCTGTTAGCATAGACGTTGTATATAGATGTTTGTTAGCATAGACGTTGTTTGTAGATGTTTGTTAGCATAGACGTTGTGTATAGATGTTGTTAGCATAGACGTTGTGTATAGATGTTTGTTAGCATAGACGTTGTGTATAGATGTTTGTTAGCATAGACGTTGTTTGTAGATGTTTGTTAGCATAGACGTTGTTTGTAGATGTTTGTTAGCATAGACGTTGTTTGTAGATGTTTGTTAGCATAGACGTTGTTTGTAGATGTTTGTTAGCATAGACGTTGTGTGTAGATGTTTGTTAGCATAGACGTTGTGTATAGATGTCTGTTAGCATAGACGTTGTGTGTAGATGTCTGTTAGCATAGACGTTGTTTGTAGATGTTTATTAGCATAGACGTTGTGTATAGCTGTCTGTTAGCATAGACGTTGTGTGTAGATGTCTGTTAGCATAGACGTTGTGTGTAGATGTTTGTTAGCATAGACGTTGTTTGTAGATGTTTGTTAGCATAGACGTTGTATATAGCTGTCTGTTAGCATAGACGTTGTATATAGATGTTTGTTAGCATAGACGTTGTTTGTAGATGTTTGTTAGCATAGACGTTGTGTATAGATGTTTGTTAGCATAGACGTTGTGTATAGATGTTTGTTAGCATAGACGTTGTGTATAGATGTTTGTTAGCATAGACGTTGTTTGTAGATGTTTGTTAGCATAGACGTTGTTTGTAGATGTTTGTTAGCATAGACGTTGTTTGTAGATGTTTGTTAGCATAGACGTTGTTTGTAGATGTTTGTTAGCATAGACGTTGTGTGTAGATGTTTGTTAGCATAGACGTTGTGTATAGCTGTTTGTTAGCATAGACGTTGTGTATAGATGTTTGTTAGCATAGACGTTGTGTATAGCTGTTTGTTAGCATAGACGTTGTTTGTAGATGTTTGTTAGCATAGACGTTGTGTGTAGATGTTTGTTAGCATAGACGTTGTTTGTAGATGTTTGTTAGCATAGACGTTGTGTATAGATGTTTGTTAGCATAGATGTTGTTTGTACATGTTTGTTAGCATAGACGTTGTGTGTAGATGTTTGTTAGCATAGACGTTGTTTGTACATGTTTGTTAGCATAGACGTTGTGTGTAGATGTTTGTTAGCATAGATGTTGTTTGTAGATGTTTGTTAGCATAGACGTTGTTTGTAGATGTTTGTTAGCATAGACGTTGTTTGTAGATGTTTGTTAGCATAGACGTTGTGTATAGATGTTTGTTAGCATAGACGTTGTGTGTAGATGTTTGTTAGCATAGACGTTGTTTGTAGATGTTTGTTAGCATAGACGTTGTGTGTAGATGTTTGTTAGCATAGATGTTGTGTATAGATGTTTGTTAGCATAGACGTTGTGTGTAGATGTTTGTTAGCATAGACGTTGTTTGTAGATGTTTGTTAGCATAGACGTTGTGTATAGATGTTTGTTAGCATAGACGTTGTGTGTAGATGTTTGTTAGCATAGACGTTGTTTGTAGATGTTTGTTAGCATAGATGTTGTGTATAGATGTTTGTTAGCATAGACGTTGTGTGTAGATGTTTGTTAGCATAGACGTTGTTTGTAGATGTTTGTTAGCATAGACGTTGTTTGTAGATGTTTGTTAGCATAGACGTTGTTTGTAGATGTTTGTTAGCATAGACTTTGTATATAGCTGTCTGTTAGCATAGACGTTGTGTATAGCTGTCTGTTAGCATAGACGTTGTGTATAGCTGTTTGTTAGCATAGACGTTGTGTGTAGATGTTTGTTAGCATAGACGTTGTGTATAGATGTTTGTTAGCATAGACGTTGTGTATAGATGTTTGTTAGCATAGACGTTGTTTGTAGATGTTTGTTAGCATAGACGTTGTTTGTAGATGTTTGTTAGCATAGACGTTGTTTGTAGATGTTTGTTAGCATAGACGTTGTGTATAGCTGTTTGTTAGCATAGACGTTGTTTGTAGATGTTTGTTAGCATAGACGTTGTTTGTAGATGTTTGTTAGCATAGACGTTGTGTATAGCTGTCTGTTAGCATAGACGTTGTGTATAGCTGTCTGTTAGCATAGACGTTGTGTATAGCTGTCTGTTAGCATAGACGTTGTGTATAGCTGTCTGTTAGCATAGACGTTGTGTATAGCTGTCTGTTAGCATAGACGTTGTGTATAGCTGTCTGTTAGCATAGACGTTGTATATAGCTGTCTGTTAGCATAGACGTTGTGTGTTTGTTGTATATAAAGTGTGTGTGTCTTCATGAGTGCTGACTGTGGTCCTCTCTGTGGTTCCAGGATGTCTCTCGGGCCTCTCTGGCGGAGCTCCTCCTCTCTGACCTCCTGCAGGTGGAGAACGAGGCGATGGAGGAGGACGAGAGCTTCCCTCTGAGTGAAGGAGAACCCGAAGACGTCCGCTTGGATCTGGAGCGAGCGGCCGGCGCCGGGCCGCTGCTCGCCCCCCGAGAGAGGAAGGCCGGCTGCAAGAACTTCTTCTGGAAGACGTTCACCTCCTGCTGAGCGCCGCTCCTCCAGCTCGCCCTGTACAGACTCTTTCCTCTGATGATCCTCTCTGAATGTAAACAACATCAAAATATTTTTAACTGTTGATTGAATAAAATCTGTTTGAGACAAACACTGACTGAGTGTGCTGATGGAGGAGGAGGAGGAGGAGAGGAGAGGAGGAGAGGAGGAGGAGAGGAGGAGGAGAGGAGGAGAGGAGAGGAAGAGGAACAGGAGGAGAGGAGGAGGAGGAGGAGAGGAAGCGGAGGAGAGGAGAGGAGGAGGAGGAGAGGAATAGGAAGAGGAGGAGAGGAGGAGAGGAGAGGAGAGGAGAGGAGAGGAGGAGGACGAGAGGGAGGAGGAGGAGGAGAGGAGGAGAGGGAGGAGGGGAGGAGGAGGAGAGGGAGGAGGAGGAGAGGAGAGGAGGAGGAGGAGAGGAGGGGAGGAG
>NW_023260029.1:20000-23896 GCF_009762535.1 Notolabrus celidotus
GTGTTTGCTGTTGAGGTGATTTATAGGTTGACCTTTGACCCTTTGACCTGTTTCATTATTAGAGGGGGTCTGTTATCTCAACACGTCTCAAACACTCAGGTTGAATAGTGACCACATAAACAGGAAGTAAAAGATCTACATTATTCTGCGTTAGCTTTAGGCTAACTTAAGCTAACTGGCCGCACAGACTCGAATCACTGGATTCGTTCCTCTCCTGACGCTCTGCTACAGAATCTCTGATGGTTCACACGAGAGGAGGATTTGATTCACCGGGGTCAGAGTTTGGTTTGAACGCAGCAGCTCTCAGTCTGTGGAAGCCCCAGACACTCTGGATCCTGGTCTCCTCTAACACAGGACTTCCACCAGATCCGTGTCTAGTCCGTCTCTGATCCGCTGCATTTTCAGGACCTCCGGACAGCTGGAGTCCTGTGACCAAGGTTCTCCTCCTCCTCCTCCTCTCCTCATCCATGTTGTCTTCCTGGTCCTCTGAAAACCTCTGACCTGTTGACTCCAGGCCTGGCTCCGCTCATCATGACTTTGGTTTGTTGTTGTAGTTAAGTGAAATACGATCTGGTGATAACACAGAGTCTTTTATTCTGAAAATTAACCACCTAACTTCCTGTCCCGCTCCATCTGCTCTGTTGAGATTGATGCGTCGTGCTCCGGCATCCGGCACAAATAGAAGTCTTGTGGATCTGATCCGGAGGACTCCGACCTGCTGGATCAGAGACGCAGCCGGAACACAACGGAGCGGATCCAGAGGAAGTTAACACATTGACTAGAATAGAAAGCTATCAGATCTGGTGGAGTTTGGCCGTAAGGGAAGGAAAGATGAGCCAAGGAAAGGAAAGATGAGCCAAGGAAAGGAGAGGAAAAAGAAGCTGAGGAATGGAAATTAGTGCCAAGGGAAGGAAAGCAGAGGAAATGAGCGCTAAAGGATGGAAAGGAGAGGAAATGAGCACTGGAACGCAACGGAGTGGATCCAGTGGAAGTTAACACATTGACTAGAATAGAAACCGATCAGATCTGGTGGAGTTTGGCCGTAAGGGAAGGAAAGATGAGCCAAGGAAAGGAAAGATGAGCCAAGGAAAGGAGAGGAAAAAGAAGCTGAGGAATGGAAATTAGTGCCAAGGGAAGGAAAGGAGAGGAAATGAGCACTGGAACGCAACGGAGTGGATCCAGTGGAAGTTAACACATTGACTAGAATAGAAACCGATCAGATCTGGAGGAGTTTGGCCGTAAGGGAAGGAAAGATGAGCCAAGGAAAGGAGGGGAAAAAGAAGCTGAGGAAAGGAAATTAGTTCCAAGGGAAGGAAAGGAATGTGTGTGTGTGTGTGTGTGTGTGTGTGTGTGTGTGTGTGTGTGTCACAAAGGTGGGTTGCAGGTGTCTTCAGTCTCTGACAGGAAGCTGTGATGATGTCACACACCTCTCCGCCTCGATAAAAAGCGAGCGTTCCTTTAATGAACGGGAAGCAGCCACTTAACCTGTCAGCCAATCAGACGGCAGCATTTCTAACAGCTTCAATAAACTTCAATGAGCTTTAATTACAGCTGAGAGCATCATTGGAACACACACACACACACACACACACACACACACACACACACACACACACACACACACACACACACACAGCCTTTTAACTTTCTGTGTGTGTGTGTGTGTGTGTGTGTGTGTGTGTGTGTGTGTGTGTGTGTGTGTGTGTGTGTGTGTGTGTGTGGTTGCTGATGTCGTGTTCAATCTAAAAACACAAAGACGACTAATCAGCTGCTTTATACATCCTGTCATCCACACACACACACACACACACACACACACACACACACACACACACACACACACACACACACACACACACACACACTCACACACACACACACACACACACATGATGTCAGCAGCGGCGGAGAGGGGGTCAAAGTTCAAACTGTCATCAGGCCGTCTGGACCAATCACAGAGCGGCTGATAACCCAGAGGAACAAAGCTCGGCTGCTGGACTCGTTATCAGGGGTCTGCAGGACTCTGCAGGACTCTGCAGGACTCTGCAGTTCCTCCTGCGTCCACCAGAGGCCGCCTCCTGATGGAGAGAACCCGGAGAGCTCCTGCAGGTGTGACCTTACAGGTGATGAAGAGGAGGAGGAAGAGGAGGAGGAGGAGGAAGAGTCTTTCAGCTCGTCAAACTCGCTGTGAAAGGAAACATCTCTCCATTCAGACGACAGCTGCTGTGTGAAAGAGCAGGTTCACTTCACCTCCTTCATTCATCCCTTCTTTCTGTCACAGCTCCTTCACTTCCTCCGCTGCCTCCTTGTTCACTCTTTCACCCCCAGAGAGACGAGAAGGAGAGAGGATGGAGGAAGAGAGAAAAGAGCGGGAGGAGAAGGGAAGAAAGAAGACGGAGAGAAGGAACAAAGAGAGAAAAGGAGGAAGGTTCTGAAAAGAGAGAAAGAACGAGAGAGGAGGAAAGGGAGAGGAGGGAAAGGAGAGGCGAAGAGAAGGAGGGGAGGAGGTGAAGAGAGAGCGGAGGAGGAAAGGGAGGGGATACAAATTAGGAAAGATAGGAAGGGATTAAGGAAAGGATGCAGTCAAGGAGACGAAGGGGGCGAGGAGGTGATTGACAGGTAGTAAAAAGAAGAGGAGGAGGAGGAGGAGGAGGAGAAGAGGAGTTCAAATACTTTTTCAATGTGGAGACGGCATGATGAGGAGGACACAGTAACCAGGTCCTGGTCCTGGTCCTGGTCCTGGATCTGTGAGTCTGCACTGACCTCACTGAGATGAAGTTGTTTTCAGTCTGAGCTTGATTTCTAAAGATTCCTCACTCGTCGCTCTTTAAAGTTTAATCTGTGAATAAAAGGAAAGAAAGAGAGAAATATTCATTCAGTCAGAATTAAATATCAAAAACTCATTTCAATATTCAAAGACATCAAAAAATACACTTCAAATGTAAGAAACCCATTCAGTTACAAGAAGGGAAAATCTTTAATTTTTGGGGTAATTTTTAAAAAGTTTGAATAATGATTTGTGTGAAATATTATAAATTTAATTATATTATATTATAAGGATCAAAATGTTGTTAATATGTCAAAATAATCAGCATCAATACATTAATGATCATTTTAATAAAACATAATTTCTGACATAAAGTTATCTTATAAATTCAATCAAAGAGCCTCAGATGTTTCCACAAAATGTTGAATAAAATGTTAAAAAGTGATGTTCTATGAGATATATCTAAAATGAGTGAAGTATATATTGAGATATTTCTACTGAAACTGTAGTGACTGTGAGGTTGGCTCACAGCGCCCCCTGCTGGCCTCAGACACACAGCACACATTAATAATGTGATTGGAGGTGAAGAGTTGAATCAGTTAAAGCTGCTCCCTCCCTCAGTGATGGTTTGATTGGTTCTTTTCTTTGAGGCAGAGTTTCATGTTAATCTGAACATGGCGTCCTGACAGGAAGTTTAACTCCTCCAGTGGATGAACTCAGTGATGGAGAGTCTGTTCACAGCTCTCTGACTCACTGAGACTTCAGATCATCAGCTGGGAGACTGTCTCATCTCAGTCCACAGTCCTGCACCATTTAATGACATCATCAGAGTGTGCTGTGTGTCTGTGGCCAGCAGAGGGCGCTGTTAGCTCACATTACAGTCCCTGCAGCTCAGTGATGCAGGGACCAGAACCTGGGATCTAAACTGGGATTTGATCCGGGTGACAGGATGTGTTTTGTGTTAATGAAAATAAAACATGAGAAGAAGAAAATAAAGACAAAGATGAATCACTGTGAGGACAAAGATATTCTCTGTGACAGGATGGAGAGGCAGCGTGGGGATGAAGACAGTACACTTAAAAAACTTTAAACTCTTACACTTATATAAACTTTGTTTGGGGTTAGTGAT
>NW_023260029.1:24396-41896 GCF_009762535.1 Notolabrus celidotus
CCTCCAGAGTCCACTAGAGTGTGTCTCCTGCAGTTCCTCCAGTGTCCCTACAGTGTCTCCTGCAGTTCCTCCAGTGTCCACTAGAGTGTGCTCCTGCAGTGAGTCAGTCCCATAGAGCCCCATGTTAATGTGACAGCAGAAATCACATGCTGTCAGCCTGGTACAGACACAGTTTGTGTCTGTAGCTCACTCTTTAATAACTCGTTATCTTTGGTCTCTAGAAACCGATGTGTGACCGAGGTGTAGAAGCAGGCGTAGATTAAACACCCTACTAAGCGCCAATGGTGGGTAAAACATTAGTTTGGGTGTAAACAAAAACACACCCGCCGGGCCGAGGGGAAATCTTGTATGCATGTGAGTTTAGTTTTCATACTTTCGCCCATTCCTGCAGACTGTCATTTTGACCCTCGTGGCGCTCTGTACTTGTGTTGGGATTTGGTACTTCAGGAACGTGTGACTCAGCTACTGGAGTTCTATTCATTCCCCTCAAATCTAAGAACCCCAGTCTGAACTCCTGTCTGTCAGGACGTCTGCTGGAAACAGGAAATTAACATCTGGTGCTGCTCGATGGCTCTGATATGGGAACTGACTGATTGACTGATCGATTGATTGATTGATTGATTGATTGGTTGATTGACTGATTGATAGGTTGGTTGATTGATTGATTGATTGATTGATTGATTGGTTGATTGACTGATTGATTGAATGATTAATTGGTTGATCGATTGATTGACTGACTGATTGGTTGTTTGATTGATTGGTTGATCGATTGATTGATATGTTGGTTGGTTGATTGGTTGATTGAATGATTAATTGGTTGATTGATTGGTTGATCGATTGATATGTTGGTTGGTTGATTGGTTGATTGATTGATTGATTGATTGGTTTGATCGGATTGATATTGTTGGTTGGTTGAGTGGTTGATTGATTGATTAATTGAGCATTGGTTGATAGGTGTGGTTGATGGGTGTTGAGTGAATGATTAATGGTTGAATTGGATTGGTTGATCGATTGATATGTTGGTTGGTTGATTGGTTGATTGATTGATTGATTGATTGGTTGATCGATTGATATGTTGGTTGGTTGATTGGTTGATTGAATGATTAATTGATTGATTGATTAATTGGTTGGTTGGTTGATTGGTTGATTGAATGGCAGCATCATTCTAAAGGAACTCTCTCTCCTCACAAACATTTCTTGTCCTGTCCATCCTCTTAGACTTGGCAGGAGGTGTTTTTGCTCGCGGTCACTCCCTCATGCAGACGTTGCACCTCCCGATGCTCTCCCTCTGCTGCCAGCCCTCGGTCAGCGTGGTGGGGGAGCTGTTGGAGGTGGAGGTGGTCGTCTCCACGCGGGTCAGCCAGAAGCTGTAGATGTTGGCGAAGTAGTGGCAGGTTCCTCTGGGCCCCTGACACTCCACGAAGGGCTGGGCCCTGAAGTCTGTCAGACAGCTACCTGATGATGTCAGAGACTGACCGCCGCCCTCATCGCCTGCGCCCGTATGCTGCAACACACACAGGAAGTGACATCATCATCAGTCAAACTGAGTCCAGTCAGATTCAAGTATCTGCTGAGAGCAGGAGAGTTAGCGGCTCCACTAACTGGATCTCTCGTACTTCAGCTAGGGTCAGTGCTACCAGACATGAAGTCAACTTTAAAGGGTAATTCCACCATTTTATGAACCCTGTTTTTCACATTCTGACATCTATGAAGGCATGTGATCTGAAGTGGATCTCCTGATCCTGCAGCAAGGTAACAGTCCTGTTACTCAAAGGGTCTGACAACATTACAGAAAGGAGACACCTCTGAGGGGCTGAACAGTTCGGGAGGCAGAGCCGGCCCCCTTAAGGGTCAGGCTGCACATCAGTAGTTTGACCTCGGGCTCTGAAGTACCCACCATGAGGAAGGAGTATCCGGTCCACAGGCTCCGCCAGTAGGGGGGACAGTCTGGCTGGTTGGAGGTCTGGCTGTGCAGTGCGACAGGTGAGGAAGGGGCTTCACACACCACGCAGCGGCTGATGTGATCCTCAATGGAGGCTCCGCCCACTGGAATACTGGGGACAGCTGCCGTCGTGGACAGCCAATAGGATTTATCGTTGCGGCTGGCGTAGGAGCAGGTCCCCATGTTACAGGAGGAGAACGGCATGGTGGAGAACACCGGCATGCACGAGCCCGCCTGACCTGCAGGTGTCATCAGAACCACAGATTACATCAAACTGACACCGGATTAACCCGGACCCGGTCCCACGATGCTTCACCTACGTGTCCCAAACTCAGAGAAGTGAATGTGAGCGGGATGGGTCTGAAGTTTATTCAGACATAAAAACACAAGACTTTCAAAAGACCCGCCGGACTCTGCAAGGGACCGCTGGGTCAGTCGGTTCAATCTGTAAACACTGTGTGTGTGTGTGTGTGTGTGTGTGTGTGTGTGTGTGGGTACCCAGGTCCTGAGTGTGAGCCTTCTCCTGACCCTCCAGGTACAGCAGACTGTAGCCCACCCACAGGACCCTCATGTTCAGAGGGCAGGCGGGGATCGTCGTTGATTGGCTGTGCATCACTAACAGGAAGCCCGAGTTCAGCTTCTTATTGGCCCTGGTTGACCCGGGTCACCAACCGGACCTGGATCACCTGAGACAAAAAGACCACAGGAGGTAACATAAGGCCACATGTGAAACAAAAAACAGACTCAAAGTCCCGTTGGTCTCGTGCCCGGGTTTGTGTGAGACCTTCAGGTTCCTCCTGGACTTTAAAGACTGTAACAGACATGATGTGAGAACAGAAGGAAAGAGCAGAGGACCGGCGGAGGTCTCACCTTTGTCTCCTATCACTCCACTCTCTCCCGGCAGGCCTGGCCCTCCTCGGTCTCCGACTGAACCTTGGGGCCCCACTTTGCCAGTTGGTCCCACTGACCCAAAGTCCCCTTTTCTACCTGGAACACAACGAGAGCCTTCGTTAGCCATGTGAGCCGGCTCAGGATGACATGGAGACTTCACCTGAGCTGGACTTCTCTCCCTTTCTTACCTTCCAGTCCCTGTTGGCCGCTTTCTCCCTGGATCCCGGGATCTCCGGGAAGACCAATGGGACCAGGGGGTCCCGGGGGCCTTGTGGGGCTGGAGGGTATGTGGGGCAGGTGGAGACTCGTCCCTTTTCCCCCTTAAGGCCCATCGGTCCAGGAAATCCCTTTGGTCCTGGAGGCCCACTAGAACCGGTACAACCTTTAGGACCACGATAACCAGGTAGTCCCATCAGACCTGGCGCCCCCCGTAGACCTGTTTCATTTACAGACAGGGAGAGGATTTGGGGCGGGGCTACATGCCGTGAGAGGCCTACAACTATCATCAGTGTTTGGTGCTTCTCAAAGACCGTCAGCGGTGGGCAGTGTGAGTTCAGGATCTGAAGGGTGCAGGTTTATGATTCCAAGCTTCAGGAGGGGGGTTTACAAAACAATGATGACCCCGACTTCCATGAAGTCAGCCGTCTCTACTGAGCATGCTCAGTGAAAACCTTAACCCACAGCTGTTTATCGACTGCCTGCACTCAGAGACCCTGAAACCCTGAACCACCATGGCCCACACAGACCATCAGCTCCTCTCCTCTGTCTTACTGTGACAAACCACATCACCTGCTGAGTTTCATAAAGTCAGCCTCTGGTCTAGACTCTAGAGCATGTGGTCTAGGCTACACCTGTACCTGGCTTTGCAAGACTGGATCATTTTAGGAGCTTAAACAGGCGCAGAAAAAAACTGACCTTTCACTCCAGGACTCCCAGGGCTGCCTGGCAATCCTTCAAGCCCTGGAGGTCCCTGTGGACCCTGAGGCCCCTTGCACCCTGAGTCCCCGTTGTCCCCATCGTCTCCAGGTACCGGGGGATTTGGGCCTGGATTCCCCATTTCCCCAGAAGACCCTGAAAGACCAAACAAAGGTCAGAGGTCATCCAGTGTGGTTATCCAGTAAAGATCCTACCACTGAAAAGTCAATGTCTGACCTGGATCACCATCAGGTCCAGCACATCCAGGATCTCCACGGAGCCCAGGAACTGGAACTTTACAGTCTAGTCCAGGTTTACCTAGAGGTCCTAGACCACCTGGAGGTCCTACAACGACACATGGAGAAACCTCACTAACAGAGAGTCATAGAAAGTTCTGTTGTTGTGGATTAGAGGGTGACCATGCAGACCCTGATGGGACCCACACTACCACAGACCTTTGGGTCCTGGGAGGCCTTTGGGTCCTTGAGGGCCAGGTTGGGATGTGCCAAAGGGTCCTGGAGGACCCGGAGGCCCTTTATCTCCTGGCAGACCTTTGGTACCTGGAGGACCTTGAACACCCAGACCTGAAGAGACAGAGAGGAGTTCCCATGAGACCGTTTAAAGAACTAAAACATAGAACCAGATACCTCATCGGGGATCAACTGACTGAGAGTCCTAAACCTGACCCCCATCACCTGGAGGAATTTGAGTTTTTGATGTTTGACATGACGAACCTGTGAGTCCAGTTCAAAAAAATAAGGACCAAGTTTAACAAGTTAAGAGGAAGACTTGTACCTCTGGTCCCCATGTCCCCCTTCACTCCTTTTAGTCCATCCAGTCCATGAAGTCCCAGCGGTCCAGGAGGACCTGATGCAACAAAACCATGAATACATTTAGAAAACCAAACAGATCTCAAAGTTCTCCTCAGTTGTCTTTTAGGTCTTGAGTCAGAGTCTTAAGAAACCCTATAACAAACCCTGACCTTGGAGTCCCTGGCAGCCCTGCGGTCCTGGAGGACCGTCAGCACCTGCTTGACCAGGAAGCCCTGTGAGACCCGGACGACCTCTGGGACCTGGGGGCCCGACCACACCTGAAATAAACCAGACAGACAGAGAGAGGGACACGGTCATGGTCTGTTCCACAAAATCCTCATGACCCAGTTCGGTCTAGCAGCGTCTTCCAGAGCTGACACCAAGATGTTCGCAGAGTTTCCCTTCATTAGAGCTGTGGCTGGTCTCACAGGGGGGCCCGTGGGAACTGTTTGCCAGGTGGACAGGCTCTGGCCTCAGTGCCACCCCTTTACTGGTTTTTAGATTAGCTGGAAGCTAGATGAGGTCAGCATTTCTAATATGGCGACCACCATCTTTGGTCCACATCAGGGCTCAGCAGAAACCAGTGGGGGACATCTCTGAGATGATCTATTACAGTTTATCCAGATAAGCTTCCACACCTTGTTGACCTAGGTCACCCTGGTCGCCTAGATCCCCTTTGCATCCTCTCTGTCCTGGACCCCCAATGAAACCCAGTCCACCAGTGTCTCCTCGAGGTCCTGGTGGTCCTGAGAGATAAATGAAACCAGCAGACTCAGGTGTTATTCAGCTGGTTGTATATTCAGGTTCAGGCAGCGGATCAGTGTCATTTAGTGTTTCGTAGAACCAGAGCCGGATCATCACCTGGTGTCCCGAAGTCTCCAGTGGGTCCCCTGTCTCCAGGTGGACCAGGAATACTAATAGAGTCTCCTTTATCACCTGTTTTAATGAGCAGAAAATGGGCTTAGTCCACATCCAAATAGACCTGCAGAGCACTGGTGGAGGTGGAGAGTCAGGGTAAGGGTTACCTGTGGGTCCAGTGCAGCCTCGGCCACCAGGGATCCCAGGTGGCCCTGGACATCCTGGGTCACCCTGCAACCACAAACAAGAACAGATCAGTATTTCCAAATATCAGATTATATCACACAACAAATCCAACCCAGGACTTCCTGTTGTTTAGGAAACCTCTAGAGGACCTTTAACCTTTAACCAACCGGTCTTCACTAAACTGGACTTAAACCTGCTTAGTTTTGACTTGACCAGACCGGCCTCTATGTGACCCAGCCGTACTTGAATCAGTTGGACTCTTCCATTCTTCACTAAACTTATCTCAACTGAACCAGACCTGTCCTGATTCAGTCTGACTCAGCAGGACCAGATCTACCTTCACCCCAGTTCAGATCTACTTGACATGGAGTGACAACGATAGTTTTCATAATGTTTCCAGACTCTCCCTTCCTTAATAAATGGGACCATCAGAACCAACACATCTGGAGTCCCTCACAGACTCTCTGACTATGTTAGTCTGTTACTTCCTGTCCCAGATAGACCTCCAGATCCTCTATGCTAGGATACGTGAGTTATCTCTGTTTATGAAGCTGCTTTTATCTCACTGGATCTCCGGTCTCTCCAGGAAAGCCAATGAGTCCTTGCGTTCCTTGACGCCCGGGGGATCCAGGAGGTCCTGGTCTGCCATACTGTCCGGGGGGTCCTGGGAGACCTGTGATCCCAGGGAGTCCATTGATGCCTGGATACCCGGGGTTACCAACTGTTCCTTGTGCGCCTTTATTTCCTGTGGAGACAGAGACGAGACTGATGATCTGCTTCCATCAGTTTTACAGCACAGTCTTACAGGACCCGACAAGACCAGACCTGTCCCATTTGACTTGTCTTATCTTGACCCGACCAGACTCTGATATAGAATTGACCTGAGTGTACCTATCCCAGCTTCACCTGGACCTGACTTAATCTGACCCGTCCCTTTTTGTCAAAGCGGATTAGACTCGACTTGATGCAGCTCAGTTAACCTGTCCCGGTCTGAGCTGACCCGGGCTGTTGGTGGACGGTGTTTGGATCTGACTTCCCCTCAAAGGTGAAGGTTCAGGTTCAGAGAGGTGTTCACACCTGAATACAGTCTCCTGTGACATCATGCCCTGACAAAGACTTATGGTAACAGCTCTGACCTCGTGGTCCGGGGAAGCCACTGATGCCAGAGGGTCCTAGTTTTCCTCTCTCTCCTTTAATGGGAATGACCCTGGTCTCTCCTGGAGGCCCCGGGACCCCTTTACAGCCTGCAGGGGGCATTAGAAAGAAGGATGGATTTAAAGTGACAGTACTGCTTTATATAAGGAAGTGGAGTCATAACAACGTGTGTTCACCTTTCTCTCCTTTAGGACCCTCACATCCTGGAGATCCATCTCGACCGCTGAACCCTCTCGCCCCCTTCCTACCAAGGGCTCCAGAGAATCCTGGCTGTCCAGGGGACCCTGGTGCTCCATCTAGGCCCTCAGGCCCCCTTAGACCTGAAATGTACCATGAGCCTTTCTGTGAACTCATGTCTTTATGAAACACTTAAACACACATGATGGTGCGAGGAGCTCACCTTTCAGACCCCCAGGACCTGGCAGGCCTGAATCTCCAATTGGTCCAGAGGGGCCTTGTAGCCCCGAGTACCCTGGAAAACCAGGAGAGCCAGGTTTTCCTACAGGGCCTTTAGGGCCAAAACCCGGAGCGCCATCAGCTCCTGTTTCACCTTTCTCCCCCACAAATCCTGAACAGAAATATGAGGGTCTCAGCCTGAGAGGTCTCAGAGTGAGAGGTCTCAGCCTGAGAGGTCTCAGCCTGAGAGGTCTCAGAGTGAGAGGTCTCAGAGTGAGAGGTCTCAGAGTGAGAGGTCTCAGCCTGAGAGGTCTCAGTGTGAGAGGTCTCAGCCTGAGAGGTCTCAGAGTGAGAGGTCTCAGCCTGAGAGGTCTCAGAGTGAGAGGTCTCAGAGTGAGAGGTCTCAGAGTGAGAGGTCTCAGCCTGAGAGGTCTCAGTGTGAGAGGTCTCAGAGTGAGAGGTCTCAGAGTGAGAGGTCTCAGCCTGAGAGGTCTCAGAGTGAGAGGTCTCAGAGTGAGAGGTCTCAGCCTGAGAGGTCTCAGAGTGAGAGGTCTCAGAGTGAGAGGTCTCAGAGTGAGAGGTCTCAGAGTGAGAGGTCTCAGAGTGAGAGGTCTCAGCCTGAGAGGTCTCAGAGTGAGAGGTCTCAGAGTGAGAGGTCTCAGAGTGAGAGGTCTCAGCCTGAGAGGTCTCAGTGTGAGAGGTCTCAGCCTGAGAGGTCTCAGAGTGAGAGGTCTCAGCCTGAGAGGTCTCAGAGTGAGAGGTCTCAGCCTGAGAGGTCTCAGTGTGAGAGGTCTCAGAGTGAGAGGTCTCAGAGTGAGAGGTCTCAGCCTGAGAGGTCTCAGTGTGAGAGGTCTCAGAGTGAGAGGACTCTAATGACGGGCAGCGTCTGGTTCACGAACAGGATCATAGAGAGAGGAAACACAGGGGACATGGAGTACAGTATATAGTACACATTGTTGGGGGGGCAGGGTTTACCTGGTGATCCAATACGTCCCTGGGGACCAAAAGGTCCCATGGGGCCAGGTTTTCCTGCTGCACAGTAGTCAGCAGGAGGTCCTTGGGGACCAGTGATACCTGGGGCCCCATTCTGTCCTCTTTGGCCTTTTGGTCCAGGACCCCCAGACAGACCAAGAGCGCCTGTTCAAACAGGGGAGGGATTAAAGAAAGAGAGTTCACAGCTTCACACATCCTGAAATATAAACCACATTCCCCAAAACACGGGACACAGCACACATGTTGATTAAAGCAAGACGTGAGGGGAAATCATTTAAAGCCTATTTCTCCTTAAAAACTGAAACATGTTATTAATGAGGTTACTGATCAGCAGGTGAGGAGAACCAGGAAGAGGTTCAACCCTCTGTGAGAGACTGCGTGAGCAAACAGTTCAACAGGGTCAGACCCTCAGGCAGCACTGCATTAAACACAGACAGGACTCTGTAGTGGAAGTCACTGCATTAAACACAGACATGACTCTGTAGTGGAAGTCACTGCATTAAACACAGACATGACTCTGTAGTGGAAGTCACTGCATTAAACACAGACATGACTCTGTAGTGGAAGTCACTGCATTATAAACAGACATGACTCTGTAGTGGAAGTCACTGCATTAAACACAGACATGACTCTGTAGTGGAAGTCACTGCATTAAACACAGACATGACTCTGCAGTGGAAGTCACTGCATTATAAAAAGACATGACTCTGTAGTGGAAGTCACTGCATTATAAACAGACATGACTCTGTAATGGAAGTCACTGCATTATAAACAGACATGACTCTGTAGTGGAAGTCACTGCATTAAACACAGACATGACTCTGTAGTGGAAGTCACTGCATTAAACACAGACATGACTCTGCAGTGGAAGTCACTGCATGGGTTCAAAATCCCTTGTCTGTTAACACACTCCCCTGCAGGTTAAAACTGAACCATGCACAGAAGAAACCATATATAAACCTGATCCAGAACCACAGAGACTTCTCTGGACCTGAGATATTCATATAAACATGTTTCAGTTTATCGTCTGATACTTTGTCTCTGATCTAAACTTTAATAAATTAAAAACTTTCATTTAAAAAACATCTAAATCTGTTTCTATCAACATTTTAAAAGCGTCTGAACGTTAATTATGAACTGATTCATCTCTCTATTTCAGGTTTACCCTGCAGTCCATCATTTCCTGGGGGGCCAGGAACTCCTTTAGGTCCCTGAGAGCCAGGTGGCCCCGGGAATCCGATTGGCCCTGAAGACCCCACACTAGAGTCTCCTGCAAGGCCCCTGAGTCCAGGAGAGCCTGGGAGCCCCGGGGAACCTGGTGACACACAGCAGTGATGGCTGAAAGTGAATCCATAACACCAAAGTGCTAACATCGGGGTGTTGATGGTTTATGGTTTTTACAGGTAGACCTGGGACCGTACCTGGATCTCCACCATAGCTGATGCCTTCAAGTCCTTCATCCCCTGTATCTCCAACTAAACCGGGGGGTCCTGCAGGAGACCCAGGGGGCATTTAGAGATAAGGTCAGAGATAACAGGATGTTGAGGTAATGTGAAGAACAGGTCTTCCAGGTGAATCTAATACCTTGTCTTCCAGGTGGTCCAACAAGTCCAGACTTTCCTTTGTCTCCTTTAGCACCATCAAGTCCAGTGAGGCCAGGAAAACCTGGAGACCCGGGTGATCCTGTGTACCCTGAAATTGCAGGCAGGAAAACAGGAAGTCAGACAGCAGGTAAACAGGAAGTCAGACAGGCAGGTAAACAGGAAGTCAGACAGCAGGTAAACAGGAAGTCAGACAAGCAGGTAAACAGGAAGTCAGACAGGTAAGTAAACAGGAAGTCTGACAGGCAGATAAACAGGAAGTCAGACAGGCAGGTAAACAGGAAGTCAGACAGGCAGGTAAACAGGAAGTCAGCCAGGCAGATAAACAGGAAGTCAGACAGGCATGTAAACAGGAAGTCAGGCAGGCAGGTAAACAGGAAGTCAGACAGACATGTAAACAGGAAGTCAGAGAAACAGGTGAACAGGAAGTCAGACAGGTAAGCAGGAAGTCAGACAGGCAGGTAAACAGGAAGTCAGACAGGCAGGTAAACAGGAAGTCAGACAGGCAGGTAAACAGGAAGTCAGACAGGCAGGTAAACAGGAAGTCAGACAGGCAGATAAACAGGAAGTTAGACAGGCAGGTAAACAGGAAGTCAGACAGGCAGGTAAACAGGAAGTCAGACAGGCATGTAAACAGGAAGTCAGACAGGCAGATAAACAGGAAGTTAGACAGGCAGGTAAACAGGAAGTCAGACAGGCAGATAAACAGGAAGTTAGACAGGCAGGTAAACAGGAAGTCAGACAGGCAGGTAAGGAAGTCAGACAGGCATGTAAACAGGAAGTCAGACAGCAGGTAAACAGGAAGTCAGAGAAACAGGTGAACAGGAAGTCAGACAGGCAGGTAAACAGGAAGTCAGCCAGGCAGATAAACAGGAAGTCTGACAGGCAGGTAAACAGGAAGTCAGACAGGCATGTAAACAGGAAGTCAGACAGGCAGGTAAACAGGAAGTTAGACAGGGACGTAAACAGGAAGTCAGGCAGGCAGGTAAACAGGAAGTCAGACAGACATGTAAACAGGAAGTCAGAGAAACAGGTGAACAGGAAGTCAGACAGGTAAGCAGGAAGTCAGACAGGCAGGTAAACAGGAAGTCAGACAGGCAGGTAAACAGGAAGTCAGACAGCAGGTAAACAGGAAGTCAGAGAAACAGGTGAACAGGAAGTCAGACAGGTAAACAGGAAGTCAGACAGGCATGTAAACAGGAAGTCAGACAGCAGGTAAACAGGAAGTCAGGGAAACAGGTGAACAGGAAGTCAGACAGGTAAACAGGAAGTCAGACAGGCAAGCAGGAAGTCAGACAGGCATGTAAACAGGAAGTCAGACAGCAGGTAAACAGGAAGTCAGAGAAACAGGTGAACAGGAAGTCAGACAGGCAGGTGAACTAGCAGGTGGATGCTGTAGATGTTCCCTCACCTGTATTTCCCTTGTCTCCCTTCTCTCCAGGAGCACCGGGGTTTCTGGGTACACAGGGCAGAACGTCACCTGATGGGAGAGGAATCAAACTGTAAGGGGAGGAGCCTACAGGTAGGGGAGGAGTCAGAGAGGTGAGGATGAGTTTGTAGACAGCTCTGATTTGATTGCTGACCTTTGACTCCCTTTGGTCCAGGAAAGCCAGGGAGTCCTGAAGGTCCTGTGTCTCCAGTGGCCCCTCGCTCCCCTATAGCACCCACAACACTCGGCCCCACTGGGCCTGAAGGTCCTGCCGACCCCTTCGGCCCAGGGAAACCTGGGAAGCCTCTGTCACCAGGAAAACTGGGGAAACTTTGACCCTGAAAAGAAAGAGAGACCGGATTTAAAGGAGGGGAGGAGAAGGTTTTAAAGTCTCCTTCAGAGTTTCGTTTAAAGTCTGACCCTGAGGCCGATGAAGTCCTCGATAATGTCACACTGTTATTACTCATAGGGCTCTAACTGAACTGTACCATGGGCTCCAGACCACAGACCGGGTTCTGTTTCCTCTGTATAGAAACGTGACCCCTCATGTTCAGATCAGCACACCCATAGGTACTGGATTTAAACCTGCTGTATGTGTCTGACTCACTGGAGGGCCAGGGTTTCCAGGGGCCCCAGGCAGCCCATCAAGTCCTCTTCTTCCTGAGAATCCTTGTCTTCCTAGAGGTCCCGGCAGACCCCTGTTTCCTTTGTCACCTGGAGACAAAAGTCCAAGTAGAACCATGAATACAATGACCCTGAACCCACCAAGTTTGTGGTCTTTGGTGTTTGCAGAGCAGGACGGATGTCTCAGTCCCAGACGCTTGAGATCAATTTACAGCTGATGTGTCGAGTTCAGCTCACCTTTAATATCCACCGCAGTGAAGTCTCCCTTCTGACCTTTGAACCCTACGACTCCTGGAAACCCGCCCAGACCCTGCAATCAACCGATCAATCTCCATCAGTCAGTCAGGAGCAAGTTGCTCACATGACCTCAGACCTGGACCCTCTGATGACTCACCTGTTGTCCACGTACGCCTGGGTCTCCTGGAACACCTTTCTCCCCTTTCAGACCTTGAGCGGCTGGGGCTCCTGGAGAGCCGGGGGACCCCCTATCACCCACAGGACCACGGGGGCCCTTGATTATATCAGGGGGGCCGCAAGCACATTCCCCCCGACTACCTGAAACACACAAGCAGACTCCGAAATAAAAACTCAATGAAATGTTGTGGAGCTTCAGTCAGGTCTCTAAAAACAGAGTCAACACAGGACCGAGACCTTTTAGTCCTCAGACCACGATACGATGGGATGGGGTACAAAACAAAACCAGACGATCTGATCCAGTACAATACGATCACTTTCACTGAGACACTGACCTTTAAACCCTGTGAAGCCCGTAGCCCCAGGAGGTCCCGGTTCACCTGGCTGTCCAGACTCCCCAGGTACTCCAGCAACGCAGTATCTACCTGCAGAGAAAAACAGGGACTCAGTCAGACCGTGTTCCACGTCATTCAAACTCATATCAGTCATGACATCACCAGGTGAGCCTGATATCACAGGAGTGACACAAGCAGGTAGAAACTGTGTTCTCTTGTACCTGGTATCCCCGGTTCTCCTTTCAATCCTTGGGGTCCAGAACGTCCGGGTTTCCCAGGTTCTCCAGGAGTGGGTCCATTTTTAAACAACTGACCTCGATCTCCCTTTTCCCCTTTACATCCTAGAGCCCCCGGCTGACCCACAAACCCTGCCGGTCCTGAAGGAGAACCACAAAGAAATCTTTTGACCCGTGAGCACAGGATGACTATGAGAACAGGTTTCTCTCAGAGGGACCGTTGTGGTCTTGGTTTCACGAGAGCAGAATCGTCGTAGTTATCATGAAGCTCAGGTTTGATTCCCTGCTCTTTGTTCACCCCTCCTCCTCATGGGCGGCAGGTACTCACCAGGTATGGACCTGCCAGTAGCTCCTTGGGGCCCGTGGATTCCCATCAGCCCCAGGTCTCCTGGAGGGCCCTTCGGTCCAACGGCCCCAGGGTCTCCAACGTCCCCTAGAGGAGAGGACAGTTAGCTGAATCATGACGGAGTGAGGACACCAGGTTCTCCTGGAGCGCTCGCCATGTTTGTTTTGGTGTTTTTCTGCCTCTGCATTCGTCTGAACCGTCCCCCCTCAGACCTCAGTCCGGCTGTTGAATGATCGTACCTGTGTGTGTGACGTCGACGCTCTGGGGGAGGCCTTTAGGACCTCGATCTCCCATCATGCCCTGGAAACAGACATCAAACACACAGTGGGGTCAAACACAGGAGCTCATCTCTTATTGGTCGGTTTGAGTTATTACATCCTGTTTCTGGTGTTTCCCTGTATGTGATTGGTCAGAATGGTGCTGGGCCAGTAGCATACAACAACAAGCTCACCTTTGGACCCTCTTGACCAATCAGACCTGGCAGACCTGGATTTCCTTGAATTCCCTGAAGGCACAAACACACATCTGGTAAGGGTTCAGTATCAGGGTCACTTTTTAATAAACCTGTTCCGCAGACCTTCCCTCATTCCTGCGTTACCCGACTTCACCGCAGGGACGCAGCAGACGGTCTCTAGTGATCTGCCAGTCTTGAATGAGTCAGCTCTAAAAGCCAGCTCTTGTACCTGAACCCTACTAAAGGACAGAGCTGGTTCTTGCTGAGCCAAATGATCCGGATCACTAGGATCAGATCTGAGGTTGTTCCCCTGAGACAGAAGAAGGATCTCCTGCTCTGACATGGTCAGATGGATCTCTGAGCATACAGCACTTTGTAGATTTGAAGTAATCCGTGGATCTTTATGGATTTGATGTGTTTGGATTACATCTTTGACTCGGGTCTAGGGGACCCTTTCTGTTGCAGCAGGATGGGGGGGGGGGGGGGCATTGGACTATCCCCTAACATCAGATCATTTGAACAGACTTAGCGGACTCACTGTTATCCAGGTTTACATTAAGGGTTAACAGAGTTCCACATCTGCTTATGTCGCAGAGGTTTTCTCCTCTTTGACATTTGGACAGCATGGAGGTTTTGACTTACCCTGAATCCTCTCACTCCAGTCCGCCCAGGACTCCCAGAAACCCCCTGAAACACAAACACATCACAGACAGGTTCACGTAGAGGCTGATGTGGTCAGTAATCCAGCATCAGATTTGATGAACTGGTCTCAGATGTTCCTGCCTCTCAGAGACTCGGATCAATCAGTTCACTCATTAGGAGCCAATCAGACATCCTGAACTCTGATCCAAACATGGAGGGTTCCTCACCCGAGGTCCGGGAAATCCCACGATCCCCTTCTCTCCTTTGATCCCCGGGAGAGAGTCCAAACCCTGAAACCACAAACACAGGTTCCCATTAGATCCGTGTTCCCCGTGTTCAACAGTCAAGGTACCCACCATGGTGGTCCTCATACCGGGACTCAGTCCACAAACATCAGTGTGCCTTCGTTAACCACTGAAGGTCTGATAAAGGGTCTCACACAGATCCATCACAGGTTCAGGGACTGCCTCGTCTATGGGGACATCATCCTGGGTCACCTTAACTCCAAGTCCAGTATGAGTCCTACTTTTATGTTCCCGTGGTCATATCTTAATTTGGGTCTCTAGTACTGAACCATGACCCTGCTGGTTTCAGTTCTGACTTCTTGTGTCTGGGAAACAGATCTTAATATCAGAGGACCTGTTCCTCACTCAGGTTCCACGTCAGATCAATCTAATGATGGATGGATTCAGAGTCTCAGTGTGAAGAAAAACTGCAGATCCTTCACCTGACCGTCCTTCAGGTCCACAGGGGGTTCATAGGTTGAGTAGAACTCAAAGTGCTCCCTGTAGAACTCTGTTTACATTGGAACTGTGTTTAGGAAAGCTGTGTGTGGTCTGACCTGGTTCTGGTGGAAGCGGTCTTAAGGAGAAGTCTGCGTACAGTTAGACTCCAAACACAGATACACGTGTGTGAGAGAGAACTCTGAGGAGACCTGTGGAGCTTCATGTTCAGCAGAACTCTTTGTAAACTGGTTCTCAGTCTTTATTAGAACCGTGTTAAGTAGAACCCTGTTTTTGAGGATCTCTGAGACCCAGGTTTTGGTACGGTGTGAAGCTAAAGACCCTGTATCCAGTCCTCTGTGTACAGTCAGAGTTTATGTTTGGATTAGTGGAACCTTGTTATAGTAGAACTCTATTTATGGGGAACTTCCATCTGGTTTTTGTAGACCTCATGTTTGGTTGGACCCTGTGTTTATCAATACTCTGTTTATGAAGCTTGGTAGAACCTGTGTCTAGGAGGACTCTGTTTTTTGGAAGAACCCTGTAGAACCCTGTGCATGCTCAAACTCTGTGGAACCTTCCTTTTGTGGAATTCTGAGTAATTCCTTTAATTTTTAGAACCTGTGTTAGGTAGAACCCTTTCATGGAACTCTATGCTTTGAAAAACTCTGAGTTAAGAACAACCCTGTGGAACCCTGCGTCTCATAGAACTGAAGTTAGTAGAACCCTTTCTTTTGGCACTCTGTGTTCAGTAGAACTCTGTCCTGTCTGATTTTGGAGAACCCAGTAAAATTGAAGTTTGTGTCTAAGAGAACTTTGTCTAATGGAACACAGGGAGAACCTAAAGTTCCTTCAGTCAAATGTCCCAGAGGTTCTGTATCCAAACTTACCGGCAGTCCCGTACTTCCACAGACTCCTTTAACGCCTCGAGAACCCTGAAGAACAAACAGAACCGAGCATTTCAATCAACCACTGAGATCCCAAAGAAGAACATTAAAGAAAGTAAAGCTTTATTCTGATTGGCTGTAACAGACTGTTAGTCCCGCCCACCTTTTCTCCTTTGATGTAGAGGTCTTCTGGAGGGTCCACGTACTCGAACGGCCCCGGAGGCCCCTGGAGGCCCTGCTCCCCCTGTGGACGACATGAAGTACTGCAGTAACACGACCTCACTGCCCTGATACTCACAGTCAGATTAACTGAACCTCCTCAGTGACGGCTCTCTGATGCTTTAAAGGAGGGTTTTCTGACCACGCCCATTCTGTGATGTCACCGAGCATGTGTTCCTGTAGCCTGACAGTAACTTTAATGAACATGGAGGCGTACCTCGTCTCCTTTCTGTCCCGGCAGAGATCGACCTTTTTCTCCCTGAAACACAAACATGATCAATCATCAATCATCAATCATCAATCATCAATCATCAATCATCAATCATCAATAATCAATCATCAATCATCAATCATCAATCATCAATAATCAATCATCAATCATCAATCATCTGATTGTAGTGAAGTGGTAAAGTGTATCTATTAGCTTGTTTAGTTATATCAGTACTTACAGGTGAGCCCCTGAAGCCAGGCAGACCCGGGAGACCCTGCAGGGACACCAACATTTTCAAACCGAGGACAGAGATTTGGTTAAAAACTTCACATCAAACGTCTCAGAGAGAAATGTGGAAAGGATGAACCACGGCTTCATGAGTCACAGTTCAATGAAAAGAAGTGTTACTCTTACGTTTGTCCCGTCCAGTCCTGCAGGACCCACAAGTCCTGATGGGCCAGGGAGACCCGGTTCACCCTGCAGACAGACGGACAGATGTAAATACCGGTCTACTAAGCACACCTGGGAGACTTTAGTAATTCAGAGGTCGGTCTCATCCATGTGACGGCGTTTCAAACCGCTTCATGCTTCATTTCTTCCATCTTGTCAAAAATAGAAATCATGAAAGTGAAGATATTCAAATGAAATCACATTTTAAATCCAAACTAAGAAAGCTCCTTTGAACACTGAACTAATCCAGCTGCAGGAGAGTTCCTGAAACCTGAGTCTGATGGAACAAGAAGAAGTTAGTCAGCAGAGGAATCACTGACACCATGAGGACTGAACGGACTCCATGAGAGGAGATCTGAGGATCACATCATGTTTCCATCGCTCTCTGAGTAAAGACTGCTAACGTAGCGTTGAGCTAGTTTACAAAGATCTCTCACCTGCAGACCGGGAGGTCCCGCGGGTCCCACGTCTCCCTGTGGAACACAGAATCCATCAACATCAGTATCAGAGTTATTAATACACAAGATCAAAAAGGGTCTGATTAAAACACATCCACAGATACATGAGGGGCATCAAACATCCCATCATCTCTGTCCTGCTGCAGAGAGGACTCCATGATCCTGAAGGTCCCAGATACGGGGTTTAGCTGTTTCTGTCCTTTGTCGTATTTTAGTCAAAGTTCTGAACTCAGCTGTGAAAAGGATCACAGATTCAGCCTCTGAGGAGGATCTGCAGACCCTCAGGTTATAACCTCATCATCCATGAAGAGATCAGGGGGCGGG